>NW_010339591.1:0-28303 GCF_000700745.2 Antrostomus carolinensis | reverse complement strand
AACTGGAAGACAGAGCACATTCCTGTGTGGGAGGCCTGGAAGAGAAAAACAATCATAGGTATGCTATAGGCAAATACTTGCAGTAGGAGTTCACGGCACACTTTGGCATCCAAAGCTCATCATGTTCCCAAGAGTTTACCTATGTCCTCTAATTTACACAAAAAAGATTTTGCAAATTAGAGATGCTGATTAGAGACAACCCCATTGTCTCTCAAAAGACATTACATGTGTAATCTAAAGAACCTATGCTGTAGGAATATATAAATATTCTGAAAATTCATTATCTTCTTCCATACATTGTGATGGGGAAGGCAATTGTGTGCTTTCACAGTAGACAAAAGCTACCCTCCAAAGGCATAAAACTGTCTTCTTTCAGCATTCCTAATCTATTGGCATTTACAGACCAAAGATCCGAGGACATTAATAATAATGGGACAAAAATAGTGTTGGGTTACTGTAAGTAAATAGATGCAGAAGGATCATTATATTTAATCAACTTCCTGGGGTTTGTGACAGAGGAAATTCATTCAAAAGGAGGATTTTGGGGAGGAAAAAATTGTTTAAGTCCACAATGACTTCAAGATTAATGACAAGAGAGCAGTATCAAGGCCTAAGCTAAGAACAATCCCCTCAATTAGAGATAAAGGGCAAGCAGAACTTTCTGCCTCAGTGCAGACATCAGTCTTTGAAACATTCAAAACCAAGATATTGTGAACTAGCAAAATGGAGTGACAACTTACCCCTCCTTGAAGATCAGCTTGGGCTTAATCTAAACCAATGCAATACATTAAGTGAAAGGGAGCAACCCTTTGCTCCACTCCAGCATCAGAATATAGCAAAGGCAGTGCAAGAGGCTGAGCTGGGAATTAATGACAAGGACCAAAGGAGATAGAGTTGTAATTTTGGAGGCCATGTAGCATCTGAGCTACCAAAATGGGTAGTTTTTATGAGGTCTTAAAGATAAAAAAAATATATTAATCTTTTACATCATGAAAGTAAAAGGACTGCCACTCTCTCCAGCTCTCTGCAGAATTCGAATGCATTTTTCCAGTTTCTGATTGAGAAATCCCTTTTCTTCACAGCTGCCTGCAATAGTTGCTCGTGACCTCTGCCATCTGATCGTTTTAATCTTTCTGAGCTTTCTAGGGTTCTCTCTAAAATAATTCTATTTTTATTCTATTTTCCATTCTATTTCTGCTAGTACAGTTTGTGTGTGCAAGTCTTTCAGCAGTTTTTACAAGCTGATCTTTTGCATCCATAGTTAAATCCAAAATGTTAAAAGAAGTTGCTCCACAAGCAGGTCACTTTCCACATGTACATCGTAGCTCTGTGGGTGGCTGTTTGAAGTACATAGTTGCTTTATTTTTTAATCTAGAAACCTTATTCCATGTCCTCAGCAGCAGTATAATATCCCTAGATCTCTTTTATAATTTCAGCAGTATCAGCCCTCTGCTATTTGCTCCTACATTTTTCCTGCATTTTCTCATTTCAGTATTTTCTCTAGGAAACTTTGCATTGTAAATTGCACAAGCTCAGATGCAAATGTAGTCAGACGTAAGAGGACATACTCATCTTTGTTGCGCCCAGGTTCTCAGGCTGCTGGGTTCATCCTCATTTCCTTGATGGATACTAAGACTTACTGCTTTCTCTAACCTATTGCCCTGATAATGGATCCAGTGGGCTGAAACCAAAGCCAAAGGCTGACTTTAGCTACAAAGCAAGACCTTTTATCAGCTACCTACTGCAACACTGGCAGGAAGACAGTGTCAAAATAGCTTCTATTGAAGCATGTCTTTGATTTTTGCTTAGCCCAGGCTCAAAGTGTGCTAATGCTTTGGCAGGGTGTCCTGGCAGCCTGGTATTAGCTGACTGCCAGGCACTGGGAGCCCACTGCTTTACTTAAAAATCATAATTCCTCCAATACTCCAACATGATTGCCATTGCCATAAAATAAGGAGGCTTTTGTGATAGTAAAAAAGTCTTAATATGCCATTCCTATTATCTCATTTTAAGTTTACATGGGAATAGAGCTTACTAGCCTTTAACCTACGCCTACTCCCTCCACATAATAATGGGTTCACATTAAGTAAATGCCAAAGAAAACTGACTTCTAACATCTTTCTGACCAGATGATGATTTATTTTTTATTCCTAAGTTTACTTCCTAAGTTTTCTTTTGCATTATTTTGTCTCTTTTTAATCCTCTCTGATGATAAAATAGTCCATTCCCATCATTGGAGCTAACCAAGTCATCAAATGAATGACGTGTCCTTATTCTGGTAGTTCCCATCCCCTTGTTTTTTTTCCCACACTAACCATAAGATAATAAATTTTGTTTGTAATTAAATAATCCCTGAGTGAAGTCCATAAGCAATCTTTTTAGCAGGTATCCTCTCTTCCAGAGGAATATCTTGTCCTTAAACTACAGAACTCTGCTCACTTTTGCTGCCATCTATTACTACAATGAATCATGAATTATTAGCAGACTGGCACTGCTTGACAAAGAGATATAGGGGACAAATCCACCCCAGTATAACTAGGAGATGGGAGATCTGACATTGAATGCTCTCAAGTCAAGGAAAACAAATATGTCAGGTCATCTCTTTGTCTTCTGCAATTGTGTTTTTAAGGAAAGGAAGGGCTGATCCATGAGTTTTGAAGAAACCATGTAGGCACCTGATGGCAGAAGTTACACAGAGTATAGACAATAAATTCCAGCCTAGTGTCACTTTACAGTCCTAAATCTGGTACCAAAGTACCAAAGGATATGGATCTTCAAAACACCTCTAGCTTTTGCCTTTCATGGACCTCATTTTCATAGAATCTCCTGGTTGGAAAAGACCTCTGAGATCATCGAGTCCAACCATAAGTTGGATGCTCAGTTCTCCTCAGGCAGTGCATAAGGTGCTCCAAGGGCTTGGTCAGATGTATGGGCTCCATGCTGAAAGCCACATGTCTTAGCATTAGATATTCCCAGGTGAAGCTACCTTGATTATGAAGCCAAGCCTTAATTTTTTAGATTTGCTCTAGTTTAATCACAGAGAAGTTTCTTTTATTGAAACGCATTCAAAAGCAATAATAGTCACGTTGTGCAGTCCATCACTGCTCACTGTCATCTGTATTAATTTTAATAATTTAAAAATGGAAAATAGTATCAATTTATTATCAAATTAATGCAAGGCTATACATCACATAAGAAATACTTTGCATTAACAAACTGATTTATCAAGCACCAGTCAAGTTTGTTCCTTATCTTTTGTGCCGCATGTATTAAGATATGCATCTTACTGTATCATCCACTTTTGAATCAGGGGCTTGCTCAGTTGGCCACCATTTTCTTCTCCTTCAAAAAATTGCATTGCTGTCTACAGATTTAAATGCATGAGAACCAGAGAACTGACTAAAATAATAATTGACTGTCAGGCTAGTATTCAATATTTTGTCTGTCTTTCCTTTTTATTTCTGTTCACTGGTGTCTACTGTTTTGACTTTCCTCTTCAAAATGACCAGCTTACACAAACCAGAGAGTTTATGGTTTAAGCTCTTCTTAAACCTAAATGGCTCAAGGTTTCATGTTGATTCTATATCTCATCTCTTCCTCAGTGTGAAGAGAACAGGCTTTCTATTACCTCCAGAACATGAGAGGGCAACACAGGCATTAAAAGATTAAATGCTGGACACTGGGAGGTGTTTAGGAGAGCTGCCAAAGGTCACTGAAATAATGCTTGGGAACCTGCATCTGCTAAGTCCCAGTCCTAAGCCTTCACTGCACTTCAACCTTTCTGTTTCTCATAGAAGAGGATGTGTTTCAAGGAAAGCTACATCAGGGCAATCTGACACCCTGCTGCAGGCTCGGTTATAACCCGGTGTCAGCCTTCCAGTGGCTCAGCCACTTGAAATGATTCCTCTCTGGATATTTCAGAAAATTCTTTTGAATGAAATGTGTTACAGCCCCTAGAAATAAGATACCAGTGCTACAGCTGATTTAAATGAAAATCATTGTGCTGTCAGTGTGTATAGTTACCTGGTTTATTACCTTAAGTTGGGCTTTCCCTTTCCATTTGTATGAATATCTTTGATCTCAGTTAATACCTTCATTTGGAGATTTAGACAGCTGTAGCGTAAGTACAAGGGGTGGCATTGTTTTCATAATGATGGGGGTTTCCTCACCTGCTGTTTCATTTTATCTCATAATTCATTTAAATCAGGTTTTCTTATTTTCTTGAATCACCTTCTGCTTGACAAAGCCACAATTTGGGTCAAAAGAGCAAGGGCAAAGTATTTTCATCTTCAGAATTCTGCATTTAGCTCCAATTGCTCCTGTCAGTCACTTTCATTCAATCATCTCTCATAATTAAAAGCTCATCTAAACAGATACTGAAGTGGCTACAAATTAGCTACCAATGGAAAAATAGACATTTCAGAGTATTTGCTTGAATTTATGCCCAAACTGGCAGCAAATAAAAGTCACCATCTTACAACTGCATGTTTCTTTGTCTGAGATAATGACTATATACATTCGGACAAATTAAACTGTGAACTGAGGGCCACATCATAGCAGTCAGCTCCATCACCTTTTGTGAACAAACGTGATACTCGATGCTGATGTCAGTGATGATTAGATCAGGTTCTCAGACTACCTCTGAATAACAAATGCTTGTTCAATCAAAATAAACCACTCCTTTAGGGCTGCTTCTGAAAAGAGAGCATATATGCAAAAGAATGTAGCGTCCAGTTGTCTCAGGATGTGTTTTATTCGTTTGTTAAAGCTGTGTGACTATCAATGCCAGCACATAACAATCTTGTCTAGAAGAACCTGCATCAGAAATGTTAAGGTCAAGCATGCAGAGTTAGAAAATGCCACTAAATGCCATTGTGACAATGTGTTAGGAAATAACTTTAATACTATTGTTATATCCTGTGTTTCCATGGGCCTGCAGTTTCACTCAAGGGATAGAATAGCCATAAACACTGGACAGGCAGCTATGGAAAGTGTCCTTTGACATTCAGCATCCAGTTCACAGCTGTAGGCTCCGTACAAGAGTTCAAACCCTGCTCTGAAGAGATTTATTGATTTCCTCAAGTGCATTTTGTTATATTGTAGTACCATCCATGCCTCACAAACAAATAATTTTTCACAAAAATTCAGAAAATGAAAGAATCATTTATCTCCAGATGGGGAAGCAGAAATTAAAGGAAACATTCTCCCTCAACTTTAGGTGCCAAATCTGATCCTTATAGTTGAATTTTCACAAAAAGTAAAGCCAAGTTATTGTTACTTTTAATTTAAGTTCATGGCTCAGCACTTTGCAGATCAGATCCTATGGTCTCAAAAAAGCTTTCCTTACATGTGAAGAGACATCTGTGAAAAGTCTATGGGTAGATGCCTTGACAAATATCACACAAGAATTCTGTGCTAGAGGCAAGAAGAGAATCTAGTGCCACAACACTCAGCTGCTGCAATTCCACATTTTACAGTTCTGTATTCAACTGCCTGAAACAAAAGACCATTTTTCCTTTCTCTATAGACCCCTCCATCATAAGTAGACATCATAAGACAAAGCCTCTTTCACTACATAGTCTTCCTCAGAACTCTATCCTTCCATCCTTCACATTTTCCTGTGGGAAAAATAATTAATAAAGGGCTGTATAATAACAGAGACAGGGAAGAAGATTGAATTGAGGTTGCACAGGGAATCTCAGTTTCAGTATTTTTCTTCTTGCTACCATAATATTCTTTTAATGCACTTCCTAGGCAGTAATTTCTCGGGCTTTTAAGAAAAGCATGCACAAACCCCAAAAATTCTTTAATGTGGAATTGCAAATTACGTCTACACACAACCTCCCTGCATACACAGCAAGGTCAAGAGCAGGCTCAAGGCTGGGAAAGCCACGCCTGGTCTGCCCACATTATTGACTGCGGACTCGGTTGTAGCTCAGCTGAGAACATTAAAGCTGCTCAGAAAAAGCCAGCCTCAGGGTAGCTGCTAATGGATAGGGCTGTAAGTGTGCTTGGCTCAGAATATTCCTGACCCACATGAACTGGGCAAAAAAGAGCTTGGCTCCACTCTGAAACATCTAGAACATCCAAACCTTCTCCTTTGGGAGGCATCAGCAGCCAGCTTCATGTAAGGCTTCTAGGAAGGCCTGATTTGCAGAGGTAGTTCTGAAATATCAGGAACACTTGAGCTTTTAAAGGAAAGTATTCACTATTTTGTCTTGAATTTCTCCCTGTTCCACCCAGATTTTTGCCCTGAGAACTTACCCTTCATCCTTTAAATTATATTGTATCTGAGGCCCTGTAAAATAGTCTTTTGCACATTTCCTGCCAATCTCAATACTAAAATGTAGTACAATAATCTAGTAAATCCCACTAAACTCTATTTAATCTATTGTGCTTGCTGCTATAAAAGAAACATCTATGGAATTAAGTTGTATGATGCGCTAATTGTGAAACCCACAAAGCAGCAAATCAATTTCAGAGTCCATTAATACAGATTTGTTTTTATTTTTAACTCTATATATCTATGTTTTTAAATATGTAATTAAGCCATAAAAAGGGAAAACTCCAGTAAATCGTTCCCACATTCTGATTCCTATTAGGCAGTTGTGCAAATTGATATACTCCAGTAGAAGAATAATCTGTATGTAGTTAAGCAGCTCCACATGAATGTGGGGATCCAATGCAGAGATCTTGCCATGAAGAGCCAGCAAATAGCCCTGGAAAAGCCTTTCTGCCTCAGATGTTCTGAGGAACCAGAAATGAGGGAGAGAGATTCTCTGAAGTGTGCATGTGCATCTGTATGTGCAGCCTTTACTGGAATCTGATTCATATGAATTGTATCAATCTGATGTTGTAGAAATAAGGAATGCATATCAAATTATTTTATAGCAAGCATGTGTCAATGTGCTCTTTAAAACACAAAACACGAGGAATGTGACGCTTCACTTTTTTCACAGTTTCTCTCTGTATGCATGTCTCTGGAAAGCAGCAATTCTTTTGACTGAACACCTTGTTTCAGTGCACTTTGTGCCTACGTGGGTCTCTTGTAACCTTTGTGGTTAGACTCCATGGCATGTTAAATCAAATGCCCTTCCCACACACATACTTTTGATGAATTTGTCTGTCTGGCTCTGATTTTACCTCAGCATTCCTATACAGCCACACGATGGTCTTTCATCAAGAACCTCAGCACAGTATGCTGTTTTATTCTTTACTCACTCATTAAAAATATGACAGTCTGGAAATCTCCTGTTTAATGCCTAAAAGCAGTTTAAATCCTAGAATCAAATTTCTTGTGAGGTTTTTACCTCGGATGGACAATTATGCTGATAATAAACTAAATTATGAATTGTTTCACCTGCACAATTTGTCTGTCTGAAAACAGCAATGTTAGAAGACCCAGCAAATTGCTCATATATTACAATGGAGAACATAAAAGGGGCTAGTAAATACCAATGTTTCAGAAGGCAGCTGAAGTTCTGACAGTAGAAATGTTAATCGGTTTTTTTCATGTATCCTTTCTCAGCATTATAACATTGGAAGAAAATGATGTTAAAAAGTAAAGATTGCATGTGACAAAAGAAAGATCTTTGATATATTTTTATAATTCTTTCCTGATGTTAGCTTAAGAGACCACAGCATAAAACATAGTTGTCCCACACAGTAAGGGATTTACCTTCCACATCTGCCTTGCTTTAATATATGGGGCAGGAGGAAGAATTTTTTGAGGATGGAAAGTTTTCACATTCACCTGATTCTCATTTTTCAATCCATTATAATATTTTCTATTCGGAACAGAGTGCCACTTTTTTACAGCATTTTAGGAATAACACTTCATCTCTTTGTTTAACTAAGCCTTAAAAGTACTAAAGACAAACCTGTCCTTTGAAGATGACAAATGACTTCACAGTTTCTGAACAGAATCAGCATCAAAAAGGTCCTCAGAGAAAAAGTATCAGCTGTAGGCCAGCTGCTTTGCCAAAGCCAATGTACCAGTTTTCTGCAAGGTTATTTTTCCTATGTTTGTTAAGGTCTTTGTTGTGTAAATGCAAGTAGGACAAGCTCTGGGCACTGCTGGGTCTTCCCTTGCTCTGGCTGACACCCTTGAGCCCATACTGCAGAGCTCTCAAGGGTTGAAGGGTTGAGCTCAGTAAAAAAATGAGGCAGTGATTTTCTGAACCTATGCTCCTACTGTGAAATGGAACCTGTCCTGCAGTTTTACTTTGCACAGCTCTTTCCATACCAGCAAGATGGGAAAGGGATAGCAGCACAGCTACTCAAAGCTGAATGGCAGTCCTAGGGCAGGGGTAGGCAGGGATGGACGTTGAAGGAGTGTGGCAAGTTCTCCGACTGGAATGGTTAACATGAAAAGGTCACATTTTTAGCTTAGAAGGGCACGAATTATTTGCTGCTCCTGCAATGAAAATGCTCCTCAGAATGTAGGAGAGATGAAAGGCTTTAAATGGCAGGTGAAATGAAGAAGTCAGGGTCAACTAAAGGAGTAAAACACCACAAAAATGCACGATGTGGGGAGGACAGAAGGGGGTAGGTTGTGATATAATATTCTTCTCCTATTTACTAATTGAGAAGTACTAAAAAGCAGCTATAAATTAAGAGCAGGACACAACCGTTGGCTTCTTTTGAAAACAAGTGGCATAAAATAAAACCTTAGAGTCCATTGGAAGCTGGGAATACTATAATCACCCTAGGGCTGCCCTTGCCGTGAGATAGACCAAAATCATGTTTTTTCTACATTAAATTTTCTTTTATTTTAAACTGCCCTTTAATCAGTGTGTTCCTCGACAGCCCACACCCCACTGTACTATATATTCCTTGCAGTATCTCAACTGGCTCCTGTCAGTCAAGCTGACAAGGATCTGACCCCATGTCCTGATTGCAGGCAGTCGCTCCTGGGCCCACAGGAGTGTACTTCCAGACTTGCAGAGTCATTCACCCTTCTGTGCCACAGCTGCAAAACTTTCTCTTATCTCATCTGCTTTGGAATAGGGGTAAATGTCTGCATAAATTGCAAGGCAGCATCAGATCAAGCCTATAAGTATCTTTTTCTAAGTACTGTTGATTTCATTACTCCACCCTACCCCAGCTTTTAGCAGAACTGCTATTTCAGAAACTGGTTTCCTTCTTTCAAGCAAAGGAAATAGTGGGTCAGTACAAGTCACTCCCTGAGTATGTGTAGTACAAAGAAATACTGAGTTAAGTGGGGTATGTCGATTTATACAAGCAGATCTAATTCTTTATCTCTTACTGCCTTACTGCCTTTCTTCTCTCATATTATTCACCTCCCAATATCATTCTTTCACAAGTACTGCTTCCTTCTCAGACCATCTCTCTCTCTCTCCATTCCTGCCTTTCCCAACACCACTCCACAGAGTATTTTATCAATAGCCCCTTTTGATAAAGCAGTCAGCCCAGCCTCCAAAATCATCTCTTCTTCACACTCCTCTTCGACCAGTTGCTAAAAGCATCCACCCAAAAGTTTATTTTTCATCTAGAAAATGATCTTATGCTGTTTTACACACACTGACATGTACTTCCCTAGCTTGCCTGTGAGAGGTTCTCTGAGTAAAAGAGAGGTGGACATTTAAGGGCTTTTTGATTTGATGGAGTATATTTGGTTTTTTTTCCCCTTGGGAAAAACAAATAGATGAGTATTTATAGTAACATTATAACATATATCACACGTTATTCTGGGAGATAAGTAACTGGTGGGCTGCTTGAGGCATTGTTAAAATGCCTGAGTGTGTGTTTATGTGAAAATGTTGTGAAACACAAAACTACTCTTTGCCTTGGACAGGCTGGTAGGAGATAAGCACTATCTGTACCAGGTGTCTAGCCAAGAATTAGGGCTTACAGACAGTGTGAGATTGTGAACTCTGCCCTGTAGTTTTCCGGGGGTTTTTTGAGTAACACAGTTTAATAACTTGCCAACCATTTAGCTAACAAGCATTACTTGCAAAGTGTAAAAGAAAGTGGCTTTACAAAGGAAGTGTTGGGATCAATTATACGGTCTGGTTGCAGTATGTATCATATAAATTATGCATGCTGCAACCAGAGTTTTATGAGGGAGGAAATTTTTTGAGTGAGAGGTTCTGTCAGGCAGCCATGCCACGGCCAGAGCCTGTTCCACCACCCCAGCCAGGAGCAGGGCAGCTGGGGGCACTGGGGCCGCCCCAGCCCCAGGCACCCAGCACTTCCCTGGGGACAGGGATGGGGCAGGGTGGGGGGAGTCCTGGCAGGGGGAGAGTCAGAGCCAGCCAGGACTATGGGTGCCCTCAAGGCCCAGAGAGATTCAGTTCTTATTCCTAGCAGAGGGGCTCCATGCCTCCTTCCTGAAACTTCTTTTTAGGGCCATCATAGGATGGTTGTCACCTGGGCTATGTAGCCCAGGGAAGATGCCAGATGACTTCACCAGAAATGTCTGGCTTTATGCAGCATCTGATGCAGCTACTGGTAGGTTAGGGTAGAGGTAGGTATCACCTTCCCCAATCATTTCACCCTGCGCTGAGGAAGGAAGGTGGGTGTCTGCATTGCTCGAGGGGGCAATTCCACGTGTTTTGTCATGTTGTATCAGATCTTTAGGTATAAATTTAGAATTGAACAAATGCATCCTTAAGTGACATAGTTAAACCAAAACTTACAGCCCAAACTTTGAAAACTTGTATGTTGATTTAGGTGCTCAACTTGATTTTCTATGAGATATTGCCTCTAAGGCTTGGGTTCTCAGCAGTGGTTAGGTACTAACGACATTCCCAAATGTCCTACTTAGCATGTGCAAATCCTTGAGGAGTCTGAATTACTTCACTAGCTCACTTCTGCTGTTGGGTACACATGGACTGAGCTAAATACTGCCTTGTTTTCCCATTCCAGAGCTCTGATGCTCAGAAGCAAGATTCTCATTAGGGACAATCTTTCCCATATCTCACCACTATGACCTGAAACACTGAGCATGGCCGTGCACTTGTTTCGGTCTCTTGTTGCAGAACAATCTGCTGACTACAGCACACAGATTGAAAGTCTTTTCCATCTGAATTACAATTTGACCTTTTGTCTCCCATAATCAAATTTCAATAAAGTATTTCTCTTACTTTCAGTTGAAAATGTCATACTTTGACATGACCTTCATTAACAGTTACTCTTACAGACCGTAAATATTGTTAATAGGCTATGATGAAATACGGATTCAAATTTCTGCTTTGAACTCAGCAGAGTATAGATCCAAACCAAACCTTTCAAAACCAATGAGCATTTTAACAAGGCTAAAGAATACTCTGAGCTGACATGCCTTCTTCAGTGTATTTCTCATGCCCTCAACTCAACTTCAGATTACTGGTAACAACAATCTACATTTTCTGCAGTTATTCTATGATACAGTAAATATTTAAGCTATTTAATTACAGAACTTTAAATTATATACTGTATAGAGGAATGAAAAAATGAGAGGAGGTACAAGCCTATAAGCCAGAGAACTGTAATGGGCAAATCTACTACAGGATAGAAGTAGTGGATACTTGAAAAATTACGATCTACTGGGGAAAAGCTGACATGGCTTCTGTGAAGCATTGCCTTACAGCCTGCTTGGAATTCTGTGGAGAGGTCAAGAGCTGCATGAAAATGCCTGCTGCAGTGGAGATGGTGTACTTGAGCTCCCAGAAGGCACTTGACAAAGTCCGTCACCAAGCACCTTTAAGCAGTCACCGCATAAGCTGCAGGGCCCTGGTGTGCGTTAAGGGGTGGAGGTCAGAAGTGACTGGGATGGATGATGATACTGAGTTCCTCAGGGTAACAAAGATAAGGGTAGAGTGTGAAGAACTTCAGAAAATTCTTATGATGCTAATAACAGGGGAATACAATGGCAGATGAAATTTGGAGCGGAGACACATGCAGAGTGACTCTCAGACAAATCAGATGCCAACTTCACACATAAAATAATGAGCATTCACCTGACTCTAGGGTGAAATCACCAGCATGGGGTGGAATCTTGGGGTTATGATAGCTAGTTCCAAGAATATATTGCTTCAATGCTTGGGGAAGAAGGGTGTGCCAAAAAGCAAATCACAGAGGTACAGGACAAAGCAAGCGGCACTATATCAGTCCCTCATCTCCCAAAGGGTATATTAAAAACCAGGAAAAGTTCACAGAAGGACAGTAAGTACAGTAAGTATGGAATAGCTTCCATGGGAGCAGGGACTACATAGTTGCTCAGTTGTTGTAAGCAAGTGATTTAGGGGATACATACAGGAAGCATACAAATGGCTGGGTACCAAGAGGATGGATAAAGATGAAGTCTTCACTATCATTTGTATTGAAATTCAAGGGGCAAGGATCATCAAATGAAGTCAGAAGGAAGCAGTTTAAAAAAAATAAAAGGTGGATCTTCATACAACAGGTAGTAAATATGGAACTCTGGGAAGAGGTTGAACATATTCAAGGCAAAATGATAAATACTTGGGAAAGAAATCCATTGAGAGTTATTAAATAGCAAAACCACTCAGGAAATTGCCTGAACTGAAAATAGCTGGAGGATAAATGTCATATATGCTTCCCTTGCTTTACTCTTTACTCTCTCTCCAAATCATTGCAGTTGTAGAGTGCTAAATCCAAATCAAGTTTAATTCTATTTATTTATTTCTATATAATAACAATACAAAATCACTAAATTATTCCTGTTGTGCCTTCACAAGTGAGTGGTTTGGCCATGTATTTTTACAGTTCTTTTTATGCAGAGTTATAAAATTTGGCTTATGAGCTCAACATATTTATTAATGGTTTCAGCAGAGATGTGAATAGAGATGTGAAGGCAAAAAGACAAAGTGTCTTTTGCTGGGGGTGGGAGAGGGTTCCTGGGGTTTTAATTGCAGGACATTCTGAAAGACAGATAGAGTTCATTTTTTAAATCAATAATTTCTAAAGCTGGTTAAAAACCTTACTGTTCTAAGCAGGTAAGAGCATTTGTGTATAAGCTGAAAACACATTTAAACTGCTGCAATATAAGATTCTGGCTTCTGCTGAGTAGAAGTAACTTCAGACAGTGCAAACATCTGACTTCATTGAATCTGCCTTCCTTGACATGACATTCTCAGACAATGTGTACATGAGCAAGCTTTTTGGTGTAATACAAATAGATAAACATACTAGAGCACTGAGGCTCCAGTACCTACACAACATGCAGTTCAGTGCTTTTACTTTGGGCTAAATGTTGTCCAGGCTCCATAACAGAACACACCCACACATAGGGTTTGAAGCTGTCCAAATGACCAGCCTCTTGTTTGGATCCTTGCTCCTCCATTTGGATGCAGAGTGTGCCTGGCATGCAGCTGGAGCTCACTTTCTGGTTTCATTTCATCTAAAAGGAATCTAGATCTGAACCAATGGGTTGCAAGGCATGACTGCAGACTGAAAGAAAGGAAAACGTTAATATCGTTTCTCAGCTTGTTCCTTTGAGCTCTTACTATGGGTAGAAGTTCTGTAAGAGAAAGGAAAAGAGGTTTGTGCTCATCAACTGGGTATAAGAGGCCAAATCACCAGCTGACAGGCATAGACATTAAGGGAGGAGTTAATGGAGTTCTAATGAGTGAGCTAGCCAATAATCACATCTCTACCTGGCTTCTGAACTGCTTTTATGATAGGAATGTAATTTTAAGCCAACTCATTCTGAAAGATCTAAAAATTTGCACATTATCATCAAGGATAATACTAGTTGTCAAATCTGTAATGAATTAAAAGTAGCAGGATTTCACAGATTAAGAATATTTGCATTTTTCCCATTCAAATACCCAATTATCTATCATCTGTGCTGAAAAAAATCAACTGGCCATTCAATTTAAAGCTCTTTTTGTTAGAAACAGAATCAGAGACCTGTCTTCATTAGTATTAGCAAAGTGCTTTAAGGCTTATCAGAAAAGGATGGTAGCAATAGGAGTACTTAGTAAGATAAGAGATGACTAACACATCAATCTGTTCCTTAAACTCAGACCTAAATGCAGGGACACAGATATTTTGCTTGCATAGATTATACTTAGGAGCTCAGTATTGCACTCATACAAAACTCTCTGGATTCAACTGTTGATGTACATAATCCTGCAAAACAGCTGCTAAGACTAAGAGAATGAATAAATAAATGCCCACTGAAATAAGAAGGGTGTTTACCATATAAACACTCTAATAGCTAACCTGACTTTTCCCTAGTAGAACATTTCTACTATATGAATTTAACCCATGGACACACATAATTAGCTCTTTCACCTTAAAGTTGTTGAAAGAATGATTTGCTTAAGAAGATTAGCCCTTTTAGTGCTCAATAGCAGTACCGACAAATGAGTCTAAAATAATTATAGGGGAACTCTTTTAACACAATCTTCTGATCTTTTATTTTAAAATAGCATGCCTTTCAGTTAAAAACCTTTTAATCTGACCTTTTGTGTTCTCCCAAATCAAGGCTCAACTTTTAATACTTTATGTATTCAAATCTTGTATGTGGTAAGATGGTTTTCAAGGCTGTTTTGAGCCACATCAAAGACGACCACAATAGTCTTTTTAAATGAAACTTCAGTGCTAACTTATTTCTTCAGGTCATTGTGAATGCATGCAGCTTCCTGCCTGCCCTGGAACACTTTACCATGTCAGTGGTGACAGAGCAAATCTTTTTGAGCTCTGCCGTACCAGAATGACTTGAGTTAAAAATAATTTTCCAGAAGAGGGATATTTTTAAGTGCAGGTGGAAGACAGAAGAGGTGATACTTAAAAGCAAAGCCAGGAACAAAGCTATCTCAGATGGGCTGTGGCAGTGAAATGGATTTTTCGGTTTGCCTGTATACCATAAACTTGAGGTGCAGAGTAAGCACTGTAATAGAGCAAGCATTGTAAGTCGCCTACAGTGGCTCTATAGCTATGGTTTGCATCACAGTCTATTTTCCCATATAAGAGCTAAGGGTCAAATTTTGAATTATTTATATCTGGATCCTTCATTGCTACACAGTTTTATACAAGCATTGAAATAATGTGAATTACATTTCTATTTTTCCTACTTCTATAATTCTAGGTCTATTTATCAGCTTTGGGAGATTTATCTTACTCAGCTGTTAGCAACAACTGAAAGACTGATGCCATGAACAGAATTCAATTTATATTATTAATTCTCTCCCAGTAAAAAATGAGGAGTTTTCCACTTTAGTTTTAAGTCATACTGCCATCTATAGACTGAACAAACACTTGCAATACTCGGTTTAGGGTAACAGGGTATAATCCAGGTTGGAAGAGGTCTCTGGTCTCTAGTCCAACTGCCTCCACAAAACAGTGTCGACTCTGAGCTCAGGCCACGTTGCTCAGAGCTCTGTCCTGTAGGGTCTTGGAAACCTCCTCAGATAGAGACTGCACAGCCTCTGGGCAGCCTAATCCACTGCGTAACTGTCCCCATGGGGAAAAAGTATTTCCTTTTAACCAATCTGAATCTCTCATTTCAATTCATGCTTATTGTCTCTTGTTCTCCTGCCATGCAGCACTACAAAGACCCTGGCTCCATCTTCTTGCTAACCACCCCACAGGTACTGGGGAGCTGCTGTTCGTTCCCCCCAAAGCTGTCTCTTCCCCAGGCTGAAGAATCCCAGTTCCTTCAGCCTCTCCTCAAATAGCCTGGAAGCCATCACTGAACTTGCTCCAGTTTTTTGATGTCCTTCTCATACTGGGGATCAATACTGAACGATGAAGTTAAATATGGTCTAAGTGCTGAAAAATGAGACATAATCCCTTCCCTTGATCTACTGGCTGTGTCCCTGCTAACACATCCCAGGAAGCTGCTGGTCATCCTTGCTGCCAAGGCACACAGCTGACCTGTGTTCAGCTGCCCACTGGGCCCCCAGAGCTGCTCCCCAGACAGTCCCACCCCAGCCTGGGCTGCTGCAGGGGTGCTTCCTTCCCAGGGGTAACAATTTGCATTTGTCCTTGCTGAATGTCATAAGGTTCCTGTTGGCCTGTTCCTCCAGCATGTCCAGGTTGCCCTGAACAGCACAGAGTATTCATTTGTTCCCTTAATTTGGTGTCATCTCCAAATCTGACGAGGGTGAACTCCATCCCCTCCTCTAGGTCACTGACAAAGACATTAAACAGGATGGGGCCCAGGAGAGACCCTCGTGGTACTCACTCCAGGTAGGGTATGACCCATTAGTCACTACTCTCTGAGTTTCATCATCCAATCACTTCTTTACCCATCTGGTTGTTCACCCATCAAGACCACAATGTCCTAATTTGGTTTCAAGAATATTGCAAGGTAGTGTCAAAAGCTTTGCTAAAGCCCAGGTAAATGACATTTTCTGATCTCTCCTTTTCCACAGATCCACTCATTTTATCATAGTTAACTGCTGGGTTTTTAATTAAGAAAAAAATATAAAAGCTTTTTTCCAGGGATGGTTCCATTAACTTTTTTTTTTACACCATAAGGCTTTACAGTAACAGGAATAAAGTATGCACTCTGTAAACAATAAAACAGTGTTTTGGTTTCATTATAAATTATTTTACAGTTATGTTAATTACTCATCTTGATGAACTTACTTAAATAGGCACTAACTAACAGCTATGCACTACTTAATCCTGGAATCCCTAGCATTAAGTTGGGGGATTCATCAAATGTCTGATAAAGTCTCAGATGACTTGTCACTGTTGACTCAGGATTTCTACCTGTTAACACTTGGTGCCTGAACACAACAAAACCACAATATATTTAGTGAACCTCAGTACAGCAACTTTTCAGTTAAGATACCTGTAGGCTGCAAACTTGTAACATTATTGCTTGAACGGCATTTAATAGAAAACATTTTTTTAAAAAATATTATGAAATAAAAGATAGATTTGTTTGCTGCAAGCGTTTTCCAGGGTTTCACTTAGCAAGTCAGATATCTATGCAAATATGAAATCCATGCTTGCAGCCCATGTCTTCTTTAAGTTCTGTTAAACCTGCCTGGAATAAGGCATAGCTCTATTCCAATGCATCCAAGGGTTGGCATTTAGGGTTTAGAATGTTAATGGAACATTCCAAAGGGTTTTGGTGTGTTTTTTTCCTATTCAGTATGAATCTCAACCTACAAATTTTTCCCATTTCTGTCTTGAACACGTTTTTCTCCCTTATTTTCTTGGCATTATACATAAAATATCACCATTGTATAATATACCTGCAATCTTTCATTAACAGGAATCTTAAAAGTCACATTTCATTATTTCTCTCAGACAGACTGTTGCATAACATGAAGGATCAAGGTCAAATGACAGATGAAGAGAGACTTTTGATTCATTCAGATGGTTGTCTTCAATTCCTTTTTCACTACCTTCCAAACAATAGGACAGATTCTGAACATTTTTCAAAATGGGTCTGTAGCATCCAGGTATATTCAGCTGTAATGGAGACACTCTGAATTTGCACATCTGTAGGTCATCCTTAGAAAGCCTTTCATGGTACCATTGCCCAACTTTATTACTGGGATACTTGATACTATGTCCCACCATTGGAAGAACCACCTTCAAAGAAAAAAACAAAATAACAAACATATTTGAAATAAAGCCCACCAATTCCCCTTTAAATAAATGTGATTACAATGTTAAATATGTCTAAATCTTGTGTTTTGTAGCCTTAAATAGTAAAACAGCAGCTTCTCTTGTGAAATAAAGCTATGCAAGGTAGGCATCTTGGATGTAATTAAGTAGTAAAAAAAATAATCAATATATCAAGATTCCTAAACCAGACCAGAAATATACTGACATGAATTTCCCTACTTGTTGTGAAAGATATAGCGATAACGACATTAAGTTCCCTATGTCAGACTTCACAACTATGTACTCTGAACCTTCAAAACTCAGAACATCAACTGCTCTTGAATGTTTTTTCCCAGTAGACTGAAAGATAAATATCACCATACTGCAAATTACACTGTACTTATTTCCATTACAAAGTAAATATTCTTTTCTCCTGTTTGTTATGAGAGTGGAAATTAGTTCACATGTGTTTTCTTTAATGTGCATTCTGTCAAGGAAGAAGACGGCACCAGTTAATAATATTATTTTTAAAACAAAACATTTTAATCAAATAAAGAGATCAATAACTCAGAATTATTCATACAGACTTACTTGGTTTATAGAGTATTTGTTAGCTGACTCTTCGGGAGCAGTGACAACATGAACCTGACAAGACATTTAAGAATTAAGAAAAAAAAAACTTTTTCAAAAATAAAACATAGACTTTATTTTCGGAATTATGCACTGTACTCCCAAACTGGGAGAGGACTCTGAGGTTATTTGACTACTACAAGGACAATAACCTTAAGAGTAGAGATGCTTAATATAATCTGTTTACTGGTAAATGATGCTGTATTAAATATTTATGGATGCTGGCTACCACTAATTAACAAACTATCACCCCAAATTGTGCCAGTGCAATCATATGCTACATCAGCAACAGCAAAAATACTAAGAAAAAATTTTATATTAAGTAGGAATATATCTATATTAAACTCAGCAACTCAATACTGAATTTGATACCTCTGCTTTTCATTTTGTTTGATCTACTTGTTTTATTAACATTCACTCTCAAAAGCTGAAGAAAAATCACAATGGAAAAAAAAGCCACTCTACAAGGATGGGAGGTTATTCAGTAACCTTCCAAGTGCTCTTGTTTTCAAATTTGTAAGACATTCACCTAAAATAAATGAGATACGTTCTGCCTTTGCACATACCTGTTTACTGTGCAGTAAAACACTGCAAAATTCTATGCTTAATCTGATGATCAGAAGAAAGACAGAATCATTTAGGTTGGAAAAGTTCTTAGGACCCTTAAGATCATCTAGTCCAACTATAAACCTACCACTGACAATTCCACAACTAAACCATGTCCTTAATTACCACATCTACAAGTCTTTTAAATACTTCCAGGGCTGGAGACTCAACCACTTCCCTGGGCAGCCTGTTCCAATGCTTGACAACCCTTTCAGTGAAGAAATTTTTCCTAATATCCAATCCAAATCTCCCCTGGTGCAACTTGAGGCGTCTTGTCCTGTTGCTTGCTACTTGGGAGAAGAGACCCAATTGGTTCCAGAATAAGAAAAAGGTATGCTAACCCTCAAAGAAGAGATGGCTTCAGAATGGACTTCAGCATGCCAAGACCTGGGAACAGCATACACCCCACTGCTGGTTTCTGCTCATTGGCTCACCCATGGCCCCATGCACAGCACCCAGGCTGTGCTGTGGGTGAGAAGCACTTCTTTGCCCTTTACTATTTTCCCAAGAAGACTGCTGCATTTTTTGGACAGCTGATAACCATTTACACCCACCATCAATTCGCTTTGATTGCCTGAGTAAGTGAAACTGTGCTACACAAATCATAGAACCATAGAATCACACAATCGTTTGGTTGGAAAAGACCTTTGAGATCATCGAGTCCAACCGTACCTATCCACTACTAAACCATCTCTCTGAGCACCCCATCTGCCTGGCTTTTAAATCCCTCCAGGGATGGGGACTCCATCATTTCCCCAAGCAGCCCGTTCCAATGCCTGAGAACCCTTTCAGGAAAGAAATTCTTCCTCACATCCAATCTCAACTGCCCTTGACTCAACTTGAGGCCATTTCCTCTTGTCCTGTCACTTGTTCCTTGGCTGTGTGTATTCAACTGCATTAAGCTATTATTTATTTATTTTTTTTTTTTAAACAAGAACTATTTTGTGAATACTCACCCTGTCACTCAGGGAAACGTTTTCATCATTTCCTTCTGAGAAGACAAGATCACCCTCAACAACTTTGGAACCGTAGATCTTCAGTCTATATGATGCTGCTTCATTCCAAATTTTACTGCAATAAGCATGGATATAGAATATACGCATGGAATGAGGAATATTGAGCCATCCTTGGGTACAACCTTCATGATTTACACCATAGCGATTTAAAGCTCGTAGCAACATCTTCTCTCTCACTTTATATTCTGGCAGCATCATGAGTGCGCCCTTTGCATCTTCTGATATAAACAAAAATAACCATATAAGTAATCCCTGATTTTTCAAATGTTACCCGTCAGGAAAAAATACACTTAAGAAGATTAAATAATCAGATAGGGGAAAATGGTGTCAGTCTAACATCTTTATGCTGACTTTTAGGTTATTATACCCTTTCCTTCGTAGTGCCATGTCAGACAAATTTCATATTAGATGCCTATCAACACAGTCCCATGAATCCTGTTGTACTTCATGCAGAATAAACTAAACTAGCTGTCATTCAGTCATTCAGCCTAGTTTGCATTATTATTTTTTTAGAAACTTACTTCATCACTCCCAAATTTTTTTTAGATATGGTAACTGAAAGTAAAAACCAACCTATAAAAGAACATTAAACCTCTACTTCACATCATTTGAGAACATTTATTTCATAGCAGGTAAAAAACATGTCTTTATTTTAAAGGTATAATTTGTACTGGCCATTGGGATGTCTGAGCCTCAACCAGATGAAAATATATTTAATCAGATTTGTACTATATTATATAAATGTTGTATATTTAAAATTTCATGGTTTACATATTTTCTCATTACAAGGGATTATCTGATGAAGCTTTTTGTGTAGTCGTTTACCTTTTGCTTTCAGGAAAAGGCAAGCAGCTCTTTTCAGAGTCCACATCAATGTCTTTGCATGCATCAAACAGCAATGTACAGCACAGAATGATTAATCTTACCTTTTCTGTCAAATGAAAAGTATGTGTGTCTCTTGAAGCTAACTACCATAGCTGTTCTGTCTATCTACACCGATAAGGAAGCTAATAGATGTGAAATATTTGAAAAAGAACAATCATATTCGAAGTAAAGGGCAACTCCAAATTCTTAGCTTTGGAGAGAAAGTTGAATTATAAAAACAATAAATATGACAAACAGAGCATTTTACTCAGCACACTTTTGCCTTTTACATATGTTGTTGATTTCAGTTCAAGACAGAAAGAAGGTAGATCACAGGAAAGCATTGAAGAGATACATAATTAAAGAGATGTAAAAGGAAAGCCCAAAAGTGCAAAAAACGAGCTAAGATTGTTATAGAAGTCTCAGAAAATTAGACACCCACACATGTTAAGCGCTGAGTACGAGTTGGGTGCCTCATTCCTGTGTACTTCCTTTATTAGGGAGGAGAAGTTTATGTTCCAAAAGCAGACGGATGGAAGGAGGCTAAAACTGCTTTGATAAAGTTATCTTAGTCTTTTCCAGCATTATGCAAGAAATTCTTTTCTATGCCGTCTTACACCTGAAGTACACCAGTTTTCTACTATTTTGCACATTTAAGGCCTCATCTTGATCTAATTTTTAACCGTGCAACTCTACTGAGTTCTGCAGAATAAGCTTTAAGTGGTATAAAACATTTCTCTGTGCAGCAACACCTTATTCCCTCACAATACTGACCCTGAATATTTATACACAGAGAATTTAATTGGACATACCAGTTTGAAGAAAGTATCTTTTTGCATTGTTTACAGGGTCATCAGTATCTTCAGGTGTGAAGAATAACTTCACAGCTTTCACCTTTAAAGAACAATATTAATAATTTATATTTTTTTGCATTTAAATAAAACTGTCAACTAAGCGGACAATCATGCATCTAATTCTGTGTTAACATATTCTGCAAGCTCTCAAAATCATATCAGTTCTTTAAGGTCAAAGTCAAAATCTCCTTTTCACAGAAGACACCATGAACAGCAAACCAATGTGGTTGTGTTCCTTCTCAGACTAAAGAAAGGTCTGAGTCACACAGAAGACACAAGACAGCTTTCAAAGCTCTATGAGAAATCAGTCACTCTTCTTGAACATCCAGCTAGAACTCCTCCATTTTGTAATGACACCATTTTATCCTGAACAGGAAGGTTCCTTCTTTCCCTTTTACATGTTTCATGCAAAATTTAGACTGAACACTTTCCACAGTCTCACACAGGACAACAATCTTTCTTTTTTTATGCTGATCTGTATTAGGTTAGATGACACTATGACCAAGAAAACACTGCACTAAGCTCTGCAACTTGCAACACCAGTGGAGCCACACAGTTTGCTAGCACTTATATCAACCTGTAAAATCTGGCTCTTGCCCTCCTCTGTATTGGACTGTTCAAGAACATACTGGCACATTTTTAATATAAACAGTAGCTCCTACATGTTTTAAATTAAAAAGTACCTGAGACGAAATATCTAGTCTTAAGACTAGAGATTTAAATTATTATTCTTCAGGGGCAGGCACCTGGTACCGACTGCGAGCACACTACAATCCAAAATGTCATATACATCAACAGTGACTTTTATTGGCTGACCTCAAATCTTGATTCTTCTTATATTTGGAGGATACGTTTTTCTGACTTTTCACAGAATCAAAACAAGATTAGAAAAAAAGGATACTCAAGTACTCATTTGACTTTGTAGTGTCTGATTCTGTTTTAGACCTGTGCCAAATACTATACCATATCCATTGAAAAATATATCACTCAGCTTATGAATTATTACTTAAGAAATAAGCTCTCCTTAGCTTACATGGGAGCAATCGCTCAGAACTGAGTTTAGAAAAGTAGCCAAGGAATAATGGAAAGCAGTAATCTTTTCCATATAGCAGATTAATTACTGTGGTATTGAAAATGTGAATGCTTTCATACGATCCTTTTTAATATCCTGTGGCATTTTTAAGGAGTATATAGACCCCCAACAGGATAAAGAGGCTACAAGTTAGGAGGCAATCAGGACCATGAATAAACATTGTATAAAGATTGTTTCATTTTAGTGTTCAAACTTTGTATGGAACACAGCCACTTTCCTGACAAGTGGCACAACCACAATCACAATCACATACCAATCATAAACAGAAAAATCACTTCCTGAACTATTTAAAGCTGTAGCTGCTGTTTAAAAAAGAAATTTTGTTTCAGTATTAAGATTTTCATGCTTATGTTGTTGTGAAAACTGATCTGGCAATTACTTCCAGCACATATATGGGTTTATCTCACAAATGAAATTGTTCACTGGGAAGGTTGACTCTAGTGCTAGACATTGCAATAGAAATGTGAAATTAATTTGACAGTAACTACTCAAATTACAAAATGAAAATACCATTTTTTCATTCAGCAAAGCCAGTCCTATTTGATCTGTCTGAACCTTTTGTCCTTGTCCAAATCGCTGAGGTCCATAGTAATTTACAAAACCTTTTGTCTGGAATGATAAAGAATAAGTATGTTAAAAGGTACAATTAGTAAGACTAAACATACAACACACATGCATCTATATATACATCCAAAATGCATACAAACTTTTTTTAAATCAGAAATCATACATAACAAAATCGTAACTTTTGTTTCATTACAATATTTTAGCATCTAATTTAGAAACATCTAAAAAAGACAAACAAGTTCTATCATTGTCTTTAATTCCATTAAAAATAGGTAAATGAAACAAAACTATTTCTATATAGTTAATTATTATAAATACAGTTATAGGTCAAATGAAAGTAACCAAGCTTTTTGTAAGTGACAAATTATGAAATCTCTACTCAAGCAAAGTAATGGACAGTAACCATTGTTGGACATTTTTTATTAAAAATACTAATCTTTTTTCACATGAGGCCATTCGTATTATTATTACAATAGTAAAGACCAGGAGTGATCACTTCTGCTAACTGGGATTTTAAGTCTCCTGGTGAGTTCTAGGTCACGTGTGAGCAGTTAAATCACAGTCATGTGACCCAGCAACAACATCCTTTTCTAGAAAATAATAAGAATGCATGGAGTAGACAAGCAAAAACAGAAGACATTTGTTTTGGAAACAGTTATTCAGTTCAAATTATATAACCTTGCTTTGGACATCCTTAGGTCCTATACACGATTTTGTTTTCATGGAAGATGAAAATTCCGTATTTTGGATTAACACACGTGCTGTTTTTGTTTTTCATCATCTGACCAGCAAACTAAATCTAATAAAGCAAGATACACAATCATAGGAATTTGCGTTCATTTTCCAAACAGCAAAATAAAAAACCAGTCAGATGGAGCAGAGTGAGAGAAAAAAGGATTAAAGTACAGTCCAATGCTTTTTTTCAATAATAAAATGAATTTCCAAAATACATGCAATGTATTTTCCTTTTGCACACTGGGTAGTTTTTACTCAAGCCTTTATTCCTGGATTAAGTAATTAATATTATGGTTTTTACTTAGAAAGATAGGACAAGAAAATTACTGCTGTACAAAACCCCTAAATTTTTTTCTTTTTCATGATTTTCTTTTATTTTTCACGGTGATTTAAGCATGTCTGATGATGGGGATTTCTTCAGGGACTAAGGACAACAGCAATCAAAATCCACTGAATTTTAGGGCACCTTCTTTCTCTGCTATGGACGTTTCACGTGTATTTATGCCATTAAAGTACGCAGTTTTTCACCCAAGCCAACTATGCATGTTCCTCACATGACCAAAAAAGAGAACCAGTTGGTAAGTGGAACTATATTCTTCCAAGCTGTCAACTGACACAGTGAAACATATCACTGTGGTTGGCCTTAGGTCTGTGCAGCGATAGCTCATACATCCATACCCATTTGCTACCAAATTTCCATCTCTTGTGTTGCACCACTCTGGGGTCTGCAGTCTGTAACACAGACTGAATTCCCTTATGGTCCCTCCTTGCAAGGCAGCTTTACTCCTCTGATTCCTCAAGTAATGCAGGAAAGACATAAAATAGCAAAAAGCACCAAATAGTGGCACTGGGAAATAGTGCCATTATTGTGCTATTGCAAGCATTTTCTTTAAAAGGCTGTTTGGGTTTTTTTTAACACAGAATTAAAACTCTGTTCATTATTGGCAACCATGAGGCTCTTTTACCTCAACGTTTTCCATTGCTTCAGTTATTCTCTCTTTCAAATCTGCAGAAGAGTCATGACTGTGGTGTTTGAGATCTCTCACAACTATATCAAAGTGATTGCCCTTCAGCTGACCAAGTTTCAGGTGCTGGCATGCTGAATGTATGTTGTGTATTCTCATGCCCTTTTTTTCCACTTTGCTTCCAATTTCTTTCAGCCTGCATAAATAATTGGGAGAAATTATGAACCATCCTCTACTAAGGCTATCCAACTTGTAATAAATGTCTTCTTCATCTTTGCATTAGAATTGAAAACACTTAAAAAATAAAAAGGGATTTAAAACAGATTGTTATGAGAAAACAAAATCAAATGCAGAGATACAAGTCTTAAAATTTAGTTATAGTCCAGAAATACTTTCTGAATGTTTGCTTCATTTGCACTTCTATTCTGTAGCTCAACAACTATTGGAATGAAAGAATTCATTGAACTTTCTCAAGGCAATTGAACTGAATTCCGCATTTTTAATTGAAAAACAAGTAATATACTCTTTAGTCCTAAAAATCTGTTTTTCATTTTAAAAAAAGAAAAATTTTAAAAAAAAAAAAAAAAAAAAAAAAAAAAGAAAGAGAAAGTAATGTGCTCTATCAGACTCCAAAATACAATTGCTCTTTCTTGGTCAGCCCTAACCAAAACAAACTCGGTGCACTGACTCTCTGGGCGTGCTTTGCACATGCCTGTAACAGGAAACACAGCTCAAGTATTTGCGTATCCACTCAATCTCTTTGTTCTTATGTGTAAGCAACAGACATTCAAATCAAAGGAAACCTTCAGCATAAGAACTTAGATTCTAAGCAATATTTTAATAACTTTATAAATTATTTCTTTATAAAAATTATTTCTTTTCCCTGTTATGTTAGGGGCTTGGAAGCATTTAACTATTTTGCTTAACCATTTATACATTAATGCAAAGTTTTGTTAATTACCTCTTCAACAACTGGCCTTACAGCCCAGTTGTCAGTGGAATTCTACTATTCATATATATTTATGTCAGTAATAAATCCTAAAAAGATAAACTCCACTTTCCTTTATTTGCAAAGTGTACTTTGTCACGAAGACCAGAAACCACTAGAAAGTCAAAGCCGAGGAAGAAGTAAGTTATGGTTTTGACTCCAGCAGTTTTTTTACTGTTATTATGGCAGAACTTAATACATATTTTTTACCCACTGAGTTGGCTACAGAGAGTAACAAAAATGACACATGGAAAGGCACATCTTCTGTTATTGGCACATTATTCAGAATGTCTTTTCTGCTCTCAGGTTTGGTGATATCTTCTTTACTTAGTCTCATGTTTCTAACCTGGACAATACAATAGAATTGTATTGTATCTAACAGAAGAGATACTTAACTCAAAGACAGCCTCTGTCCAAGGTATATCTGTAGTGATTTACTTTAGGTTTGTAACTGTATAAAGCTTTTAAGTTGTTGTCTGTGAACCACAAGACAATACTTCGATAGTATGTGGAAACCTGTTGTGTCATCTGTAGACTTCTCGGTTCCAGCTAGTGGATGGTATTTAAGAAATTGTAAAGCGACAATACTTCGATAGTATGTGGAAACCTGTTGCGTCATCTGTAGACTTCTTCTCGGTTCCAGCTAGTGGCTGGTATTTAAGAAATTGTAAAGCAGATCCCATGAGCATGAATTGGAAGGATACTATCCCAGACGATATAGTATATTTGTATTACAAAAAATACAGAGAAAGGCAAGACTTTTCCTTAAATTCCAACTCTGGGTGACTTCCATGCTAAGCTGCATAGTCCCTGAAGCCATAGAATACTAAAGCCATTTCCACTGTGCTCCCATACAGCAGAAGGGAAGACACATCAATAAGAACATTTCAGAAGATGGTACCATGTTGATACTTATTAACTTATAAAAGTGTGTGCTAAGCTAAATGCACCCAGATTGTTCATACCTCTCAGGAGTCACCTTCTTCACAACCATAGCTTGGTACGTAATAGCCTTCTTGTCTTTGATGCCGGTGTAACTGAAGTCTGAAGGAAGAACACCAAGTTCAGCAGCCAAGAAGCCAATTGCTTCTAGTGTTTCTAGATTTTCTTTCTGAAGGGTGAAAGCTGAAACAAAAATCTCAGAATTACTAAGAATTTGCACTTCTAAATCACACAGGTGTTCTGCCATGACAAATGTGCAGGTTCTTCCCTTCAAACTACAACAGCACAGAACCTGGAAAGAAACAGTTCTCCCACTCCACAAAACTAAAGGAAATGGGACACAGGGAGTAACGGGAGCGTTAGTGCTACAATCAAAAGAACTGTGACCATTATCACTGAATAGTTTACATAAAATCACTGCAGTAACTTAATTTGTCCATCTCATTCTCCAGTGATGTAACTATACTGAATTAATAATTTATTTCAGCATAAGTAATGGGTCAACCAGGCCTATAAATCATATGAAAATTACTCTAAGTGTCAGTCTTAGGAAAGAACACCATAATACCTGAATCTTTCACTAAAAATGTAATATTTACCTGTATAAAGATCTTGTTTTTCCTGCAAACCACCAGCAGACCTTTTTCTGGACCAACTTTTTTCTCGAAATCGTACCATTATTGACATATTTGGCTGCTCATTGACATCTGTCACAGCAAAAGACTTTGTTTCTACAAGTTTTCCAAATTTTCTATTGATAAAGTGGTGAACTACTTTTCTGTGTTCTTTGTTTCCATCAGGCTCAAAAGAAAATGTGGAATTTTCTAGCTTTGCATCTAAAAATTTAAAGAAATCACTTGCTTCCTTTTCAGTCACTAACTGACAAAGTTCTCTGTAATCAGCATTTCCTTTTACAATCATTTCATTGTCTTTAGTAACAGTGACCAGAAAGGGGAACTTCTGCCTAACAGCACTGTGCAAGTCAGCTCGAATTTTCTTGTCCAGCACAGGTCCCAGGGAGAACTCCCTCGTGCTGGCACCAGCGTTCTCTTCCAGGCCCCACGCATCCTTCAGATCACAAGCAAATGTGCTGAGCAGTTCACTCGTGGGTTTGCCCAGTAAGGAATCCAACACCCCGGCTTCCTGGAGCCCAGATCGCAGCCCAGGATCAGCCTCACGCTGGTTTCTGTTTGGGGGCGTGGAACGATCGCCTCCTGCCCAGGCTGGGCCACCCTCCGCGGGCCTGGGCCCACCACGGGGACAGCCCTGGGCACACGGCGGCTCCGTCCTGCGCTTCTTGGGCTGCTGCAGGCGCGGGCTGCTCTGTCCTGTCGGCGCTGCGCTGGGTTCCTGAAGCGATTCCCCCCCGGCAGCCCCAAGGGCCTCCACCTCGAGTTCTGTCACCACGAAGTCACCCGGTGAGTTTTTGATGGTGCCACAGAAGCCAGGGTGACCAGTCAGGTAGCTGAAGGATGGGAGCATGGCTGCCCTGCCCAGCCCTG
>NW_010339590.1:29283-37489 GCF_000700745.2 Antrostomus carolinensis | reverse complement strand
AAACCTTGCCATGCAAACCCAATACACAGACTCTGAGGTTTTGCATTGTTCTTCCACTGCTGACACCAGTCAGCTCAGACATCTGCTTCCTCTGTGTTCCTCTAAAAGGTTGCTGCTTCCACCAGCAGGTTGGTTCAATTGTGTGCGTGCTTTCAGGGAGGGTCTGCACAAAGATCTGTTTTCACAGATGCCTCTCAAATAGGTATTTTCTCTGAGCTGGGTTAAGGCACAGCTCTCTGAACAGCCAAAGCAATGCTGGTAGTGGTAGAAGAGATGGGCTGGAGGGGCACAGCTGTGGGCTCCTCTCCACTTTTCTCTTTGCTCCCCAAGACTGTTACTTCCTCCCACTTTTAGGAGGAACACTGCCTGCCTGGGTAAAGTGCATTCTTGCTCCATCTTCTCTGTGGAAGTGTACCTGTTTCTATCTGTGGCTGTGCAAATGGTAGTGGGGAAATAAATCAGAAGGAAAGCCTGAAATCCTGAGAGATGGGAACAAATCTGCTTATAGCTCTCTTAATGAAGATGGTTGTGCTGATGCCTGAGCTTGTGGCTTTCTGTATCCATGTGGGGCTACAGAAATGGAGGAAGGTGAAGCAATCATGGCAGCTTGCCCTGTCTGTAGGTTTTCTATTTCTGTATTTCCTGGATCATTACCTAGCCTTGCCTGGATCTCTTTGCTCATCATCCAAACAGCTGATTTCCTGAAAATGATTCCTGTTTGATTCCAGCCACCTCCAGCTCTCTTGTTTGGACGCTTCTGGAGAAGAGCCCTACCCTCAGCAAGCACTTAAGGATTAACCAAAGTGGTGGTGGTGGATTTCTGCTGGCACTGGAGCCGTGAGCCATGACTCATTGCTTCCCGCACCTTCAGCAAGGTTTTGCTTAGTCCTGCCAGACAAAGGGCCAGCTCCATAACTGTGTAAATGTGATCCAAGTCTTCAGTCTGGGACAGAGCAGTTACTCTTGTCCTGTTATGCTGTTGAGAATGCTCAGAGGCTTACATTCAGAAATAAGGCAGCTTCTGTCTCATAGCAACAGCTTGTTCCATGAAGCATGTCCCTCCCACTTCTTTTGCAGCCTGGCTTTATGGAAAGGAGAATTCAGTGATAACCTCCTTATTTCTAGCATTGACAAAAAGCATTCATGTATCCAGTTATTTAAGCTATTTAGAAACAATCTGGTGAACAAACTGTTTAAAGGAGGTTGATTAATGTATGCAAACTACATTGTCCAGCTGAAATTTGTTTACCACACTAAAATGTCAATATTATTATCGACTATTATCTTGAAGTGTTAGTGTTTCCATCTTCAGACAATCTAGCATTGCTAGAATACCAATGAGGCAGATGCAGCGAGGAGGCAGGTGACTTCTGGTGTTCATAACCCCTTCTGTAAATCCATGTGTAAGATTCAATTCATACATGTTATTTTGGTAAATAATGAATGAGGCTTTGGTGTATTTTTCTCAAAATACATGATTTTCTCTTTGCTATTTCAAGTGTTTTTACCCACATAAACAAGAATAAAACCTTATGAAAATAGTTCTTGTATAGTAGATACAAGGATGTGATTCATCATCTCCATGTAGGAAAATCTTATTTGTTTAAAACTTAGTAGTACTAAAACTATACTATTTAGGGTCTAAAGTGGTATGTGGGGATTTTTTTATTTATTATTTTTAAATTCATTTTTTACCTTGGTTTTAGAGAAAAAATGCTACTCTGCTTCTTAAGCCTAAGCCATGAAGATATAGTCAGGAAGCTAGTTGGCCAAATACTTGTTTGTAGCAACAGAGCAAGTACTTGTAGGTATCTTATGGGCTCAGTTATTTAACAGGCAGCCCCTGTTTGACCTGTCAACACTTTAAAACTTTGTCTGGAAATAGTTGAACTAGTGAATGTTTAGTCACAAAGGATGACAGTAAAATCCCAACAGCCACTGCAGTTCTCACAAATCCTGAGAGTTTCCCTCAGGATCCACTGACTCCTGGATCCCAGGGGGAGAGATGAGGGCTGGGAGAGAGCCCCAATGAACCTGGAGGAGAGTGGCTGTGAGCAAAGGCTGCCTGGGTTTCTGCATTAATATATTTGGCAAGAAATTCACATGAAGAGGCAGAGGTTTTTGCTTTCTAGTTTCTACTTTGGTGTAAAAAACCCATAAAGGAGTATTTGTGCAGGGTGAGTGCTTGCTACTCATTACCAAGTAACAGAGGCCAAGAGACCAATATGCCAAGCCAGACACACAGGGAGAGAGAAGGATCAGTGAGCACCTTGAACTGATTTGAAATAGTATTTCTGGAGATCAGTGAGTTTGGGAGGCTTGAAGGGGAGGGTAGAGAGTAAGTATCTGAATTAGTTGGGGTTTTCTGTTGCTTTCTGTTCAGTAGCTTTGGCTCTTCTACAGTGCTGGATGATTTTCCAAGATCATCCATTATAATAAGGGTTTCTTTACTGTGTGATATTTTAGGAGACTTTTAAACAATAGCGGAAGTTAATGGGAGATATTAATGACTTGTCATCACTGCTAATTTATATTCTCTACAAAAGCCTCTAATCCTAGATATTTTGAATCCTAGTCACTCTATAACATGTTTTACTGCATATCTGATCTGGAGGATAAATAATAATTGCTTGTACCCACAAGCCTGATCTGGAGGTGAGAATCAAAGTTGTATGGAAGTAATATTTAGTTGCTGCAGGAACTTTGTGATAAGGATTTTTGCAAAAGAAACCCAAATCTTATTATCTGAAAGCTGAGTTGAAAATTTGAGCCCAGTCTTATCTAACAGTGTAATTTTAGATCTTCTTGGAGTTTTTTTTTACCAGAATCACTAGCTCTGTTACAAAAGGCTGTGCAAGGCCTTTAAGTGCCTGGTCTTCTTCCTCCAAGTCCTGTACTAGGGCTGCAAGTGTGAACCCTCTGCCAGCTGGTAACAGCAAACACCTGCAAATCACAGAATCATTAAGGTTGGAAAAGACCTCTAAGATCATCCAGTCCAACCATCAACTCATCACCACCATGCCCGCTAAACCATATCCCTGAGTGCTACATCTACATGTTTCTCGAATACCAACCCTCAAAACCCCACAGACAGCAGGGCTCCTGAACTGTGTGGAAACTTCCAGATATTTCTATTGCATGATCTCATCCTGAACTGTATTTCTTTGTGTGCAGTGTATGAGAAAAGCCTGGTGCTGGGGAGGAGATGCTGGAGTGCTGACTGAGATGCTGAGGTGTGGTTTGAATTGCACAGCTGATCCTGCAGCCCTCTTTGGTTCAGCCTGCCCCTTAGCCATTGCTTTCAGCTGCCAAAATAAGCTCTGCAGCTGCTGCTGAGCCCCCTTCCAGCCAAACTCAGCGGTTTTGAAGCCTCTGAGGGTCTCTTGTAATGCTTGCTAGCTGTAGAGGGGGAGATTGGATTGCTTACTGCTTTAGTGCCTTTGTGCTCTTCCACAAACCTGGCAGAAAGGACAGAGAGAAGGGATGATATGGTTCAAACAGTGAATTAATTTCAGAAAACGCATCTTTCAGAATGGTAACTATCAGTGAAACCTTTGCCTTTTGGAAACAGTTCTCAGCAATCTCCCTCAATTGCTGCTTCAAAGAATTTCCAGGTTTTCCACTCTAATTTTGTCCTACCTGGAGTTAAACAACAGCTCCTGCAAGACAGTGGTTTGCTCTTTGGTGCTTTCATGGTTGCTTTAGACAAGATCAGTGTGTTTGAAATCAGGTGTTGACATATGCAGTGAAGATACTTATGGGCATAAGTGGTAAGACAATAACTTCAGTCTAAATCTGAAGATTCAGAAATCCTTCCTGATGATCCTTCTTGGATGAAATATAATTTTGTGGTTGCTTTATTCTCCCTGTCTGCCTATACCTGTCTTGTGATAACTTACAATAAAACATAGGTTACTGTAGTTTTGTTTTTGCAAATAGCATCTAGCACAGAGTGAGAGCTGCTTTCTGTTATAGTGGTCCAGCTAGCAGCAATTAAGAAAACTTCCTGAGCTTCCTTCCATGCTCCACCCTCCAAATGCCCTGAGATACTGAGCCTTTTAAAAATTAGCATGTATGTCTCCCTCTTCCATTATTTTTTCATATAATATGCCTTTGCAACTAGTGATTTATTTTTGTTGTTGTTAGGGCTATAAAAGAAACTGTTTGAAATGTTTCTTTTTTTTTTGGATAGGCTGTTCTGTGTGATCTGCACTTGGCTTTCCTTGGTAAGAGATTGCTTTGCTGAACTGGAACATGCAATAACTGTCCATCAAAAAAAGAGGCAGAAGCTTTAGGGATGATGGCACACTGAGATTTAGTTTGCTATCTAAATCTGCATATCTGCAACTTTTGAGGGTATTTGGATTTTAAGGTTTGATATATGCTGGTATTTTGAACTAGAAGACAGAAAATGTTATAGGGAATTAAGAGTGGCAAAACTAATTATATGTTAAATCTGAAGCATAGCAGTGTGACCAATCCATCCAAGATGTGCATGATTGGATTATTGCAGAAGGATCTTTAGGGCATTTGAAGGACATTGAATGTTTGGAAACAATAAATAAAATTTTCTATTGTAATTTAGTATGCCTAATATACTTCTAGTTATGCATTGACTTTTCCAAATGAGCTACCTTTTGTGTTACAAGCCAAACAAACCCTTCCATTGTAAAATTTTCTCTACTTCATCATGTCTGTCTTACAGATATTTTTTTGAATTAGGCCAGTAATGGGTAATTTTGTGTCAATGGCGAAAGGCTTTCCAAACTATGTAAGGTCTGATGTTTTTCATTCAATGCACCTATGTGTAGTAAACCCAAATGCTTGTTTGGTGGATGTATGTTAATTTGCAGCAGCAGGTGATGTGGTCCATTTTTCCATGCATTCAGTTATTTATTTAAAAATTGTAATAAGCTGGATGAAGCTTTATAAAATTCCTCAAACTTTCAGGAGGTGTTGCAAAGAAATTGCTACTATGAAACTAAAATTCAGAAGCAGTCTTGAAAAAAAAAATTCCCACAAAAAGTAATGCTTATGCTTCTGGGATTAGCTAGGTATGCACTCTGTATCCTAACCACAGCAAAATTATGGGATTGGGAAGATGCAGAAAAGAACTTATGACTCAGTAAGGTTTCAAAGAAGGCCATCACAGTTACAGTAACATTAATAAGGCTGTAATAAATGAGGCTAGGAAGGAAATGTGATCACTATTATTGAAGCAAATGAGAAAGTGGTAAAAAGCAAACAAGCTTTCCAAGACCCAAGCCTTTACTCAAGTCTGAAATTAAAGCATTAACTTAAAGCAAGCTATTGTCTGAGAACAGTTGTCTTGTGAAATTTAAGTATCATCTCTTAGCATCCAGTCATGCTGCAGTAGGTGTACTGGGGGATGTACTACCTACAAACAAGGAAGATACTTGTAGCATCTTGCAATAGTTCTTACTGGTCCTACAAAACAAGGAGCTGTGCTGTACTCCATATTGTAGAGTGCCTTCACGTGGCATTGAATTTGTTGACAATATTAGCTGAACAACAACAACTTTTTTTTTTAAATATATGAATTTATTAAGTACACTAATTTAATAAGAAAATTGTGACAATATACCTATGAAGTTTTCAACAGAGTTTATTTTGACTTCCGTTACACTTTTTATGATGTCCATCAATGAAGCAGATAATCTACGTAATGCTTAGACATGTAGTTAAGTGGGGAACCCCAGGGTTGGTATGAATAGAGACTTTTTGAAATGAAATTTTAGGATCCAGTAGAAAACATTCTTACTTACAAGTATGTGATAAATCATGGCAGAGGGCACGTTGTAGTTAATCTTCTTGTTTTTGTAGAGGTGACAAGAAGAGAGATCTATATATTCCAGTAGTTTACATCTTTAGTACAAATAAATGTAACTTATGGGCAATTTTTCAATTTAATAAGACCATTCCTAGGTTTTCCAAGGTAGCACAGCAATCTGCAAAAAAAAAAAAAAAAGACTTCAGAAAAAAAGTGTGTTTAGGTCAACATTGGAAACATCTTACCAAGACACTCTGATCCATTTGATTAAAAAAAAAAAAAAGTGGTACTGTGCCTGAAACTCCTTCATGTGTGGAAAAGTGTAGGTGCAACTGTAGTATGATTGTTTCACAGGTGCAGACTGTGCTCTCATGTTTAGCAGGTTGAGCAGAAGCCACTTTGAAAATGTGGTTCAACCCTTTTATAGCCTTTTTGTTTAACACATTATGTCTAAATTTGTGACTGTCTGTATGGCAATGATAAATGGCTTATTGGATCAGAGGTCTGGGATAAATCAATAAGGAAACTTCTCCTTCAGTATGCTTGTTATCTGCTGATACCTGGAGGGATGTTATTGAATGTGAGAGATGAAGGAAAGAACTCTCTAACAACTGACAAACTGCTATTTTTATCAGATAGGCAGACAAGAGTCTTGGAGGAATTAAAAAAAAAAAAAATTCTAAGCAACTTAAATGTAAAGTAGATCAGTAATCACATCATGTAACATCTATCCAAGAGTAAGACTCATATGTGTATTTCTGAAAGCAGAAGCTTGGTGTAGCTAGTGGAGACTGGAAAACTTCTTATCCAAGCAATTACCTGTGTCAGCACCTCTTCCTGCACTCAGGAATATGAATAATTTAGTTCTTTGGTAATGTCAGGAAGAACTGTTTGCAAAGCTTCCTTTACATTAACTTTCTGGTCTTCATATATGGGCTTCCCCCCCTGCACCCCAAAATATGTATATAGAGCTGAAATCCTTCCTGAATGACAGCACCATTGCAGTGAAGGAGTCGTGGAGAAAGAAGCACAATGGTGGAGAAATGAAGTCCTGCTCCCATGTGTATTCCCTGAAGTGCTGATGCTAGTGGAGGGGCTGGAGCTTCTCTCATAGCAGCTCAGCTTTTTCTGTACATTGCTGCTCTGAATTGCTCGTGGAAGACATGCTGCTGTGTATTTTTAGAGTGGTTTTATATGGTTCACAGTGATGGAATGCCACTGTAATTTTTGTGAAAGATTCAGCATAGGGTGTCATTAGGGATTTAAGAGTATTAGCTGCCAGGCAAAAGTAAGGATATGTTATCTCTTTCATGTTTGTGCTTTCTGGATTCTCTGAAACAGTGAGAAATCTTCCCTGAGTATACTGATCTGGGTAAAACACTGTCACCAATGTCCCATGTCTTGGTGCAAGAAAGGGAGAGGAGGAGGGGGGAAAAAAAAAACAACTTTGTATTAAGGGGTGAAAAACTTGCTCAAACCTGAGTCAATGAATAGTGCTTAAGGGAATGGTGGGAATGAATCTTTCTGTGGCCCCAAGCCAGAGGAGCCAAGTATCTGTATTGTAGTCTTCCATCTGTGGGGAATGCAATACCTGCCTCTAGCAGAGTGGTTTTATTAAGTGAACCTAGGTAACCTGTGGAGATGATGTCAGTGCAACTGTCTTAGATATTCTCCTTCCCAGAATATGAGATTGAGGTAATTCTGCATCTCGGTTATAATCCAACTAGAAAGCCAAATTAATGCAATTATGTTGCATGGTCAGAGGCCAGTAAGTTCTCACTCCCCAGAATTTTCAGTGAAACATGAAAAATGTAGTTAAAAGGACAATGCAGATACAATGATCTCCTCAAATAAATAAAATGCAGGCAGAAAACCCACTGAAAGAGAAGTAGGTTCTCAATTTCCTGCCCTGAGTTTACAAAACATAGTTTATCTACCCCTCTGAGAACACCTCAGGGCTCTTGGAGGCAAAGCTCTTCTGAGGAGAGAGTGATTGAGCTGAAGGAAAGTGGGGAGAATGATGAAGCTCACTGACACCACTGTTATAGGGCAGGTTCGCTTTTAGCTGAGCGATGCTGATGTTGCTGAGAAAGGGGGAACAAGGCAGAGAAGCTCAGGGGAGCGTGCCAGGGACTGAGGAGTGCAGTCCCATCTCTAAAGTAGCAGCCCAAATCTAATAGCAGGAAGGCAGTGACATGGTGGTGAGGAAATAGTGTAATAATGGGTCTTTCTCCTTATGTCCTGTTGTGCTGAAAGTCTGTCTTCCTAGGCCTTTTGAAATAGGAGGAAATATTAAATTATGATGAATATATTAAAACCAGATTCTGTTATTAAAGGAAGGACTAGCTGGTGACTTGCTTGTTGGGTGTTGGGGTGACAATGGGCATCACAGGATGTTTGGACAGGTTCCTAGGA
>NW_010339590.1:16572-29249 GCF_000700745.2 Antrostomus carolinensis | reverse complement strand
ACCTAGTGGTCAAGGTCATTTGCCTGTATCCTTGGCAGACTGAATCCAGAGGTTCTGGAAACAAAGTTAGGCACTAACTTCTGCACCATGCTCTTTGTAAGTCCTCTTTTGTCCCTTAGCAGTAATTAGGAAATAGAAGGGAAGAGTGGAAACAAATGGAGTGCTACTTAAACATACACGGAGGAAAATAAAACCAAAACATGGTATATGAATTTCTGCATTAATACCAAAAACCTAAGTAGTAAAATATGGAAATAAATGCTTGTCTTTAAAAGAGGATATTGACATAATATGTATCTTAAATGTGGTGGGAGGATGACAAATGCTGGGGTAATGCAGTATTAAAGTACAGAGAAAGAGAGAGTAGGCTGAGCTGATAGATAAACTGTGCTGTGTGCTATAGCTTAAGGTCAAGTTGGGCCAGCAGCCTGCCATAAATAATGTAAAATCCTAGTGAGTTTAGGCATAGAAAAGAAAAATATAGCAGTAGAACTGTATTATTGCTGCCAGTGTTGTCACACCAGCAGTACTATGGAGGAAGATGGGAGAGACCATAAGGGGATGAGGTACAACAGCTGTACCTTCAATTTCTTTCTGGATTGGGTACCTGCCATATTGGGATGGGATACTGAAACTAAGCTTTAGACTGTTAGTGGCAGCTTCATGTGCCAACTAGTGAGAGGGTTCATAAGGAGACAGGCAGCATCTGGCTCCCCAGCATGTAGGGCAGTTCCAAAACACCACAGTAGAACAGCTGCCCTGTGGTGGTAACTTCAGCATCTCTGCAGGGCCAAGAAAAAACAGAAGACACCCTCCCAGAAGCTAAGGACAAGACTACTGAGAGAGTAGAAAAGGAAAGTGTTTGTCTGGGCTTGTGGTGGAGGTTTGTTTTTTTTTATTTGTTTTATAAACATTGAAAGACATAGTTAAGGGTCAAAACTTTGTGGTAGTTTAAAGACATTGTATTGGAGGCTCCAAGGAAAAAAGTATATTCTGTTAGGAAATAAAATAAATGAAAAGTGAAACAGTGTGGTTATATAGCAAGAAAAAAGAGGGTATTATAACAAAAAAAGCCCAGCAAAACCAAAACCCAAACAAAACCAAAACTAACTCCAAAGATTCCTTTGAAAATTGAAAGTTGGCTCCAGATGGGGAATATAAGAAGTAACAAAAGCCTGGCAGGTCAGGTTGTAAACTTTGTAAAAAGTATAAATCAATACACAGTATTGATAAGTGAACATAGAAAATATAGTTAGATTTCTTTGCAAATACATTGGAAGTAGAAATACTGTCACTGATTCCTCTGCCTCTCCCAAGCAGGGCCAACTGACCACTGTAGTGGGGTGGGAGATTTCTGTTCTCTTTTAAAAAGCATTAGTAAAATCATTTTTTACTCTTGTCTTCCCAGTGGGGAATGTTGGAAACTTACATGCCACAATCCTCCTCTGTAAGGGTGAGGGGTACCAAAGGGTTTGTCTCAGTGTCTGTAGAAGAAATAACTGGAGGATCAAATAAGTAAAATAGGTAATAACAAATCATCACTATGATATAGTATGCATCAAAGAATGGAAAAGCTACTTGTGATGAGTAACTGCTCACTTTAATACAATTCTGCACTTTAATACAATTCAGAAAACTGAAAGGATGGTAAAGGGCAGGGGGAGGCAGAGTTTGCAGGGAAGACCAAAACCATTATTGTCTGTAACAAGGAGATTAATTGAGGTTTCTTTCAAGAATAGAATTAACCTTTGGATAAACGTGATGCACAGCAGAATAGTCAGTATGGTTTTTGTAACAAGTTTTTCCTCATTTATTTATTGGAGTTTTTTGAAGCACATGATGAACATGTGAACAAAGATGACTCCCAGGTGATGTTATATACTTGATTTTTCCATAGGTATTTGACAAAATTTGACTATTCATTTAAAACAAACAAAAAAACCTGCAATGGATTTGAAAAGTAAGTCTTCATATGAATTAATAATAGATGAGAACTGGCAAAGCGCAGGTATTGATAAAATAGACAAATCTCATGGTGAAGATAAAGCACCAGTAAACTATTGCAGAGGTCTCTGCTGGAGCCTGTGCTGCTCGATATATTGATGAATAACTTGGAAAAGACAGTGAACAGTGAAGCGATCAAGTTGCTGATGATACTTAGATATTCAGGGTAGTCAAACTGAGACCTAACTGAAAAATTGCAGACAGGCTTTATGAGTTTGAGCAACTGGGCAATAGAAGGGCAAATGAAAATCAATGTATTGATTTGAGCTGCCAGTTTTCCTTCTTAAGTGATGTCTTAAAGTTATAAAAAACATTCTTACGAAAAGAGCCTCTCACTAGTGGTCAAAATACCCCCCAAAACCAAATCAAATGGTAAGAGTTTTTTGGGAAGGAATGGAGAACCAGAGGAAACTTCACAGTGCTCCTTTGTAGGGCAGTGGTGTACCCATGTCCTGAATACTGTGTGCAGTTCTACCCTCCCTTTCCAGTGATCTGCTGTTTCTGAAATAATACCACCTAACTGGAGTAGATTTGGACAGGAGCGACAAGGGTGATGAAAGGTGCAGAATGATTTCTGAAAGTGAAATGAAGAACTATGATATGATTCTTTAGGCTGGGAAAGAGCTACAGTGGCAGGGATATGATGGAAGTCTGTGTTTGTGACTGTCAGGGAGAGATACCTAGGGAATGACTGTTCCCCGTGTCCTTCAGAAGAAGAGCTAGCAGCATCAGGCATGACTGGTAGGCTACAGGTTCAAATCACATGAAATAAATCCTTTTCTGCACGATGTAGTTAAGCTGTGGAGCTTGTCACTTGGCACTTCACTGCATTGTTTCACAAAATGATAGAACAGGCTTCAAAAATACCTGTTGAAGGCTGTTAAATAGGAAGATGGTATTTTTGACTTGGGAAGTCCCAGATGTGCAAGCGAGCGTGTATTCTGAGGATGTCTTGGTGCATACTTTGTCTCCTTATGAGCAGCTTCCCCAGGGTTCTGCTATTGCTGGATGCTGGAGAGCATAGGTGGGCTTTTGCCTGGCTTGTACAGCCTCTCATACCACACTGAAAATAGAAAACAAGTGTATGTATGGATAAATAACTGTAAATTACACTAACATTCAATAGATTTGGGGTTTTTAAATAGTATTTATAAATAAATCCTCTTCTCATCCCTTATTTCTAGGGCTGTTTTAGAGCTGCTGCCCTGAAAGAAGCAGGTGAGCTCTGCTTTGCTGTAGGTAAAGCAGGTGGCACTCTAGGTCATACATATTGACCTAGAGCGAGCTCATCAAGGAGCAGATAGCATCATTGGTAAGTGAAAAGTGAATTAAGTGCTGTTTTGTTTGGAGTTGTGTAATGAGTTGGTTTTTTTGGATCCCTGATCTGGCAGTCAGCACAGTTGCATGTATCCTAGTGCTGATGGGAGTGTCAAAGTGGGAATGGGTGGCAAGGAAGAGGACTAGGGAAGGCTGTTCATGGAAGCAGACTGCCTATGGCTTAGATTGTCAAGCTGTGTGCACCTTGGCGTGCTCTTGGAAGGCATGCACACCTAATTTTTATGGAAAAATTGCATTCGTTAAATCAAAACTGCTTTGCTTGTTGGAAACTGGTATAAAATTGCAGGCAGAGTTTCGTAAATCAATGTGTTCCTGTTAGCTAATAGATTAACTTGCATTAAGTTAAAATGTTGCTAACTGAATTATAATTAATAATGAGGTTTTGCAGCAGTTTTAAAATAGGAATGAAAAAAAAAAATTGTTTGTAGGTTAGGCTGCAGATACTTTGTCATGTCTGTATTGCCAGAGGGCTCAGAAACCTCAGGAAGGCTTCTTTAGAAATCTTTCATGTTTTTCACACTGAGAATGTGACCCAGCAACTGTTTAAAGAGCTGGATTCTTTAAATTACTTTTATTTGGGCTGTTTTCAGAGCAGAACAGAATAAGAAGGATGGCACCAGGAAATATAGGAAGAGACAGGCCATTCACTTCTTATGAAATAGGTCAACGTTCCCCACCACCCGGAGCAAGCTTTCAGCTCCCCAGCACTCGTATCAGCTACAGATGGGATGGGGAGTATAAACTGCACATCACCCTCTCAACCAAAAAAATGAAGTGACACAGAAACAGAGAGTCTCATCTGAGGATGAGTAGGGGATAGTGGAAGTCCACTGGTTAGCTAAAAGAAAAGTTGCATCACCTACTGATCCTTCTAGTGGTTAAAGAAAATCTACGCTCAGTTAACACGCTCTCTGCAGTGTGAGAAGCAGCTTTAAATAATGGAGATATTGCCAGTAGCTAACTAGGAATGCTAACCTACGAAGATGTGGTTGTTTTATAGCAAAATGTTTTCCAGTATAGCCTTGAAAAGTGTGTTGTCTTCCCTCTGACATGCGGTTAAAGTCTGTTCCTGTTGGTGGAGCTTCCTCTTTCTTTTCTGACCTGTATCAATGCCTTTCATCTCTCCTGCTCTCTTCCTATGGCATGTGGGAGATAGTGTTTGTGGTCCCTAATGATTTAGGGTATTGGAAATTGGCCTGTACAGGGTATGTATGTGCAAAATGGATAATTTAAGATCCTATTTTTGGGCATAACTAATCAGCATAATATTTTTTAATGGAGGAAAAAAAATGTATTTCTTCAAAAAGCATAACTCTGTATTTTAAAGAACTGTAAAAAAATGCTAACACTTTTTACCTGAAGGGGATATCTAATAATGAAGACCTACAGAACAAAGTAATAATTGTCCAGGTTTAAAATAGTCATTACAGTAATTCATAACATTAACATTCTTAGTAGCTAATGCTTAACATATAATCAGCTTTGTGGTGGTTTTTCACTAATTCTAGTCTAATTTTGTCTATATTCAATTGAGCTAGCATGGCTAATTCAATTTATTTTATAAATTCTGCCCATGGCAAAAGTCTGTGAACCTATTTGCATTGTTGAGCTGGAATGTGAGGGAATCCCTTCCCTCTCCATAAACCGATCAGTTCCTTTAATGCTGCAAGGTGCCCTGAAATCCATTACTTGTGCTGCAAAATACATCTTGATCGAACTATGCTACTTAAATTTCTACCTGTGCAAGCTCTTTTGTTGCTTTTCAGCTGCCCTAGAAATGTTTTCCAAGTTTTGCTTTTTGTCCTAGAAATGTTTTCTGGTTTTGCTTTTTGTTTCTCCCTTTCAATTTGTGATTTATTTATTTATCTTGCATGTAAAAGGGTAAAAAATAACCTAAGGACTATGTGCCAGGCGCTACCTGATTCCTGCTAAGCTCCTTCACGTGCTGGGTGGAAATCTCCTTCATCAGCACTCTGCATAACCACAGTTTGGTGAAGCTTATAGCTTAAACTATTGCCATGATGGAATAACTTGAGGGGGTGCTGCTGTCTAGGAGCAGGACCCTGCACGCTGGTCAGGAGCCAAAGCAGCTGCAGAAATTGTCCATATAGCACCTGGGTGGTAGCACTGAAATCCTTGGCCCCAGGACTGCAGTCTCTGGGCTTCAGAGACTGGGTTGCCTGCTTGCTGGCTTAGCTTCTGTAGCATCATTACTGTTCATGGAGGGGGTGGGAGAGACTTGTTTATTTTTCTATGCAATGTAAACTTGAAAGGTGCCAGGAAGGTTGGAAATGATGAAAGCTCTGAGGAATTAAAGAGTAAGGGTGAAGACTGATACTGCACTAGATGGCTTTTTTTTTTCTTCTTAAATTTTATTTAAACTTCCCTTACTATAGAAGCACTGCAACTCAGCTTCAGAAATCATGAAGGATAAAATCTGTTAAGAGAATCTTCTTGAATAAATATTCTTGTTTTGTGGTAAGTGAATTCGTTTCTCTGTAAATGTTGTGGCCCTATGATGACCCAGACAAACTTTTGTACATAAAATTTCCATTATTCTTCTTTTCCTATGTTCACATCAGTGAAAAAGGGAACTGACTCTTTGAAACACCGTAGTTATGATACAAAACAGTGACAAACCTAGCTTACCTAACTAAAATGAAGAGGCAGAGTGCATCTGAGGTTGACCTGTTACTATCTCTTATACAGGCATGAAAAAAAACCCAACCCAAACCAGAGCACTGAACCATTTTAAGATCATCTCAGATTTTACGTACTTGGAAGCAGAGCTGGTACTCAGCAAATTTTAGTGTGTGCTTTAAATGTTGGGGTTTTTTTTTCTGAGGAAAAATTGCACATAAAGCAAAGAGTAAAATTGTTCAATAAAATAAGTTGTTTTTTTTTCTAAAGCCACAAAAAAAATCTGTAATTTTCATACGTAGGATTACAGGTCTTATGTTTGGAGCATAAGCTTTTTAAACATGAATCTTGCCTATAGCATCTTCAGTTCAGTGATAATGTAGCTATTTAGATAGTGTTTAAACAGCAAAGTAGATATTTCTTTTTATCTGTTTATTAAACTGGAGCGTATCATTATTATTACTTTTACAGTGGAAATGCCTAGGATTGATTAAGATCTGATGTCCACAAAGCTTTCTTTGCTTGAGAGCATTTGCCATCTTTTTAAAAAAAAAAATAAAAAATCAGCAAACAAAACCTCCCCAAAAATCTTCTCTGTGATAACACAAAATCCATGTTCTTTATGTGAATGTATGTTAAAGCTTGACAGCATTTGACTATTAATCTTAAAAATTATTTTTCTGCTCGAATATTTCTGAAGAAAATATGACTACTTATGAATGGCATAGTTTTTTGTGGACGTATAATTTCTAGTAAATCTGTTTGCACAGTTAACTTCCCTCAGAAATGAAATGTATTTAACCCATTGCATCCTCCATTTTGGCTGTCTGGCAGGGATCCCTTTACTGACAAATAATAATTACTTTGGTTTTTCCCAGGCTTTAACCTGTTTGCAGCCACATAAAATGCAAACAAAACAAAGCAATACTTATTTGTAGAAGGACATAATCCAAAAATAGAGTTCTGAGCCAGCAAACAAGACAGGTTACTATTTTAGAGAAGATACAGATTTGGCAGGAGGGTTTTATCTGAAGGAAAGTTGTGTGGTTTCTATATAAAGTTCTGGGCTTGGCAAATCTGACAGATGGGGGTGTCATTTTTCACGATTATGACTCATCTCATATATTCTAACTATAGTTATAACACTTTTGAAAGGCATTTCATAATTTAGTCACTGACAGGAGTTTTCACAGCTGTCTGCAGGATGATTTTCTCAGCACTTCAGAAGTGGGGCATCTACTTCTTTAAGTGGGATCCTGCTCAGGGCCCAGCTCCAGATTTGGAGAAAGGGTTAGATGGACCAAAGGTGCATTGCTATAGCTTTTCTCATTGTGTTAGCTTTCCAAACCTGCTGAGGTCCCTGCTGTCCACAGAGGAAGTCAATGAGAGGGCAGTGTGTACCAAAAATGGGGGAGGAAGAGGGGAATAGCCTAAAATATTTCATACTGAGTTATATGAGATTATTCACCATGTTTTCTGCTTAATGAGTTCATTTGCCTTCAGTTACAGTATAAAAGGCAAAGATGATGATGCATAACAACAAATGTTGCAATTTTCAAAACCTGTATGAAAGACAGTTCTTTAGATGCCTGGTAGAAGATGAAAAAGATGAAGATGCTTCTTGCTTTTCTTTTTCCTTATCGGAAACATGATTCTATTAATCATGATGGTACAAGAAGGTGTGAGGTGGCAGATCAGAGCTGGCTGTGATTCAAGGGGGGGAAGGAAGGGGACCAGAGTTTGTCACTGTCCTACAGGGCATGGGGGAGAAGAAAAGAGCAAGAAGAGGTTTGGGGTTCAGTGAAGGAATCTAGTAGCCAGCAGACTTTCCCTGGTCACTGCAATTAGTGCCTGCAGATTTTTAACATAAATACTACAGCTCTCAAAATCAGTGGGAGCTGATGAAATGTTCAGCATATGATTTTAAGCAGTCAACCTTGACAGTTAAATACAGTGGATATACTTTTAGCTATTTTAAGCAGGGGAAAAAATTGTATTTGACTCACACAGTGAGAAGAGATGGAAAAGAGAACAAAACCTCTGACCACATGAGCCTTTGAAATGAGCACTGAAATGTTGATTTAGTGCTGCAGCACCTTGTTCTGTAAGTCCTGCAGCTCTGGCAGCCTTGCCTGCTTGCTTGGGACATACCTGCTACATTGAGATGTCTTCTCCTTAGGTGATGCAATACACAAAGACTGGAATCAGGCATGACCTGTTTTCCTCTTGGTACGAGTAATGTTAGTGACTGTCTCTGAGTGCAGAGTTTTAAACACTACTTTTTTGCTTGGAAAAACAAAGCAATCCCAAAACTCCTTCATAATGATATTGGCAATCGTACTGCATGACCCTGAGTGTAGTTTACTGTATAACAAAGAGGTATTTTGCTTCCAGATGACAGCATGGAGGAACATTAGCAGAATCAATATCACATTAATGATTCAGGCTCCATTAGGCTGATATGACTGATCATTTTCTGTGAGTGCTGACATCAAGCTTGGTTATGTCCATTCCTGGATCCTCGTGAGGTAGCAACAGAGCTGACTCAGCCCTCCTGAGAACTTGAGTCTCTCAGGAGACCCTCCCTTGTGCCTCCTCCTGCAGTGCTGTCCCTTCTGGTGTGATTGCCTGGTTATCTTCACGGAGGCTGCAGGCAGTGCTGCAGCTGTCTGGATGTCCCAGGGCTTCTGTCTGTCCTGGGCTTGGTGATGGCTGGGATGCTTGAGACAGTCCTTGAAGGCCTTGCCAGGTGGCAGAGTTGTTCAAAAGCAGAAGGTAGGTTGGAAGTGGTGTGTAGAAAGCCCCTATGATGTTGGGGAGGTCAACAGGAGAGTGTATTTCTTCATTGTTGTTTCTGTAATGATTTGCATGATAAGGCGTGGTGCGATAGCAGGGTACTGGGGTGGGACTAAAGAACATCAGCTTTGCTCCTTAGTTATGTCTTTGGCTTGCTCTGTGGCCTGGAGCAATTTGCTCTCAACTTTCCCCATAGGTAAATCAAGAAAATCATGCCTATTTATCTCTTTATAGTACTTTGAGATGCCCAATGGACAGGTGGTGAGTATTATTACTCAGACTTGGTTATTTTTGCCATTTATGTTGTTAATTTCTGTACATTAAAATGAAATGTTTACATCTCTTCAGGAACATTAATTCATCACTTAAAGATGATGATGTTTGATGCTTGCCAAATTATTGCTTTAATGATAATTATACCAGTGAGCTGATGGAGAGGCTACATCAAAGGAAAATGACAAAATGGTTTGAATTTCAAAGGCACAATGTTTCCTGCATTGTGTGCAGTGGCTGGTAGGAAGGAACTTCCGTGACTGAGATTCAGCTGTGTTTCTAGGAAACTGTTGGTCTTCATTAACACAGTTCCTTCAAAGCCCAAGAGTAAAAACTTAAAGCCATATATGCAATTAAAGATTTTTAATAATTACATTATCAGGTCTTGTAGAGATTTACAAGGTAGGGACGTAAGGCGACGGTTTGTAAAAGCAGCTGTGTAGCTTCTTCATCTACAAATATGATCAGTGATTTGAGTTTCTAACTATAGGTTTAGATTGTCTAACTCTATACTCTTGGTATTTAATTTTGGGTACATAATTAGAAAACCTCACTTTAAAATGTGATTTTTTGAAATGTCTAATCAGTTGTTTCTTCTTCAGTTCATTTCTCCATCAATACAGAATTTCATCTTCCCCTCACTAATGAAGTAAATAAATCAATACAAATGACTTGCAGTCATAAAGTCTACTGAGTTATAAGCTTATGCAACACCACAAAGTCCACAAATGCCTCATTTTAGTTCCTTAGCTCTGGTTTATGAAGAAGCAAATTGGTAGGAGAGGTAATAAGGCTGACAGGAAGATTAATGAGGCAAAATTTCCTTCTGGAATGGCCCTTTTTGCACTCCTTCCTGCTGTTCTGTTGGGAAGCCCACAGAGCTTGTTCCAAGCTGTTCTTGTCCTTCTCCGTTGAGAAGCACATGAGCTGAGGCTCCCAGGTCTGGTGGCAGTATTGGTGTAGACTTCCAGCACTCTGTATGTCAGGCTGCTGCTCCTGCTGTCTGTGCCCTGAGATGCTGGTGCTGCTGGGAAGTGCAATCAGTGTCATCATAGCTCTCCTTCTCTTGGACCTTTCCGTCGCTTTCTTCTTCTGGTACCCTCTGTGCTTTTCCCTTTTAAAAAAGTATTGCTTCTTTACAGAGAAATGGATTTAACAGTTCAGAGGAAGCAGGTGACCAGTCACCATTATATATTATAAAATATATATATGTAAATTTTCTAAGTTATAATTTATAAAACGTAGATTATATATATGTGTAAAACATGTATGGGGTTTATATATACATGATATATGTATGTGTGTATATACACACACCATATATGTATAGAAATAAATAAAAGATTAAAATCTTGTACAGATGTGGTTTAAAACTGCTTAGTTGAAGACATGTTCTGCATCTGATATAACTTGTCATTTTATTATTACTAATGTGTTTATTGTCCAGTGGAGCCTGGAGGCTCTATGCAGGATTATAGCACTGTATAAAATACATGCTAATCTGTTCAAGACAGAAACTGAATAAGCAAGGTGATGTGAAGGTAGAGGATGAGCAGGCATAGAAGAGGTACTTGGGCTCTGCTGACCTTTGCTTTTACCTACACAAATGTGTAGATAAAAGCATTAGCTTCCCAAAAATCAGGCTATAACAGAATTATATGTTATGAGATAACAGGTGATGTTATGAGCTAAGCTAAAGTTTGGTGATCTTTAGTTGATTTTTTTGTCTGTTTTTTTAGGTTTAATAAACTGTTTACTAAAATTTTCTTGTCATAGCAAAACCAATTTTTTTTTTTTTTTTAATTCAAGTTGCCTCTCAGTAAAGGAAAAACTGTCACAGTTTTGGAGAGCAGTATATTTCTTTATTGGCACTTCTGGCTTTAAAGATTAAATCAATGGGAACTGATTTAATTCACAGTGCTGTGAGGATCTTTCTGCTTGGTTACTGCTAGCTGTGACTTAAAACCTCCCCAAGCAGTCGCACACCTGTGTAAGGAGGTGGTGCAGTGCTGGAGGTGGAGCCCAGCAGTGTGGCTGGAGCAGTGCACACCTGGTCTGCTAATTGGTCATGGTCCGATGGGTTTTAGTTTATGTCTAGGTCAGATCACTGGCAGAGCTGAGAAGGAAACTGAATTTTCAGTCTTATTCACTTAGGAAACTTCAGCTTGATGAATACAGGAAATAGTTGGAAGCTCAGTTTGTCTCAAGGTGTTGTGATTAAAAAAAAAAAATAATTGACAGACTTGTCTGAAGGCAATTCTTAATTTCAATTAGTGTGATGTCTGCCCAGCAGAGCTTGTGCTGTGACTGCTGAACTGCAACAGCCCTGCTCTGTCTGTATGCCAATGAGCTTTTGCCTCCTCTAATTTAAATTACAGATTTTGTTTCCTAAAATGGATGTTCCCTGTCTTCCTAGGGCATGGCTCTATTTTTGAAGGGGTTGGTAAGAGATGCTGGTGTTTGAATTTCTTCCACAGTGCAAACCAGGTTGCAATATAGACGGTCACTTCCATGGCCTTTTGTACCCTGCCACAAAACACAACCTAACAAAAAAAAAATCATAAGGAAATGCTGATTTACTGAACCCTGATCGGGAAGAGGCAAACAAACAAGTGGTGCAAAGGCCTCCACTCACTGCCTCCCACCAGCAGACCGACGATGCGCAATGGCTACCCTGGGCAGACTGTCCTCCAGTTTTATCACAAAGCCTGACATCATATGGTATGGAATGGTCATACTGTCAGCTGTCCCCACTGTGTCCTCTCCCAGCCTCTTGCCCACCCCACTTGCTGTGGAGGGACAGAGTGGGAAACCGAGGAGGCCTTGGCACTGTCCAACCGCTGCTCAGCAACAACAAAAACACTGGTGAGTTACCGATGCTGGTTTAGCCACAGATCCAAACACCACCACCATATGGGCTGCTGTGAAGAAAGCTAACTCCATCCCAGCTGCACCCAGTACACCATGACACAATTAATTTGAAGATACAAATTGCATCAGGACAATTTTTAACGTTATCTAACTTATTGTAACTGTGCAGTCAGTAGAAAATAAATACTTGGTTTGCTTTCTGTTCTCTGAAATAGAGAATTGGGGCAGATGAAATATAAGGAAAAGACAGAAGAAATGGTTCCTTTTAGTCTTTTGCCAAATATGCAACTTTAATAGCCAGAATATATTTCTGTTTGTGCTGTCTTGGGTACAGATAAAACTGTTCATTGCTACAACTGAAATGTCCATATGCAGCACTTCTAGCAAACAAACTTGGTTCAAATGGCTTTGGAAATGAAATTATGTGGAAAGGTTCAGATAAAGGAGCCCTATAACACCTTCTTTAACACCATATTAATTCACCAGGAAGTGAGTTTGCCACATGTATGCACATGTAAAATGAAACTCTTTCGTGAGGTATACTCAGTTCATAATAATACCTAATATATTGTATTTCAGTGACAGCTTTAGTGGGACTCTGTTTCCACTCTTCAGTTCTCTGATTACTGTGGATATTACAGCTCTCTGCGTGCTTTAACCAATCATAGAATCATAGAATGGTTTGTGTTGGAAGGGACCTTAAAGATCATCTAGTTCCAACCCTCCCTGCCATCAGCAGGGACACCTTCCACTGG
>NW_010339590.1:0-16339 GCF_000700745.2 Antrostomus carolinensis | reverse complement strand
CTATAAGATGTCCCCAGAGTCTTCTCTTTTCCAGGCTGAACAGCCCCAACTCTTTCAGCCTGTCTTCACAGGAGAGGTGCTCCAGCCCTCGGATCATCCTGGTGGCCCTTCTCTGGACTTGTTCTAACTGTTCCAGGTCTCTCGTGTTGGGGGCTCCAGAACTGGACACAGCACTCCAGGTGGGGCCTTACAAGAGCGGAGTAGAGGGGCAGAATCACCTCCCTCGACCTGCTGGACACGCTTCTCTTGATGCAGCCCAGGATATGGTTGTAACCAAGATATGGTGATAAGGTGTAACCAAGAAGTTACACTGCTGTGGTCTTGGTCTGCTTCACTGGTTAGGCGTTGAATGAAGATTAAATTGGAGTTTGTTGATGCAGAGGATATAGTGCTGTGTTTAGCAGCTGGATAAACATCTGTGGAAAATTAAAGATACTCTCTTGAGAAAGATTCAAATATTTTTTCTCCCTTTAGTTGTCCTTGCTTCTACTGCAATAGAAAAGGGAATTAGCATAAGATTTCAAAAACATAAAGATAGTTCAGAATTTATAAGGTGAGATTGGAGGGTAAAGTTACTGACTTCTGCAGATTTAACCTTGATTTCAATCTGTCTTTCTATAGATGGTCTTAAATGCAGCGAGTGTTGTGTCAAAGGAAACATACCACATTATTTGCTCCTTCTGTTATTTATGCACTCTTTGGTTTCTGTTTAGTCATGTCTTTTTAGGCTGCACTAAGGTGAATGGATGATTTTATTTGAGGATTAAAAATAATTATTTGTATTTTATTTAAGCTCTTTTAAAGAAGGCTGTTACCTGAGGAAGCAAGAGGAGGTAGTTGAAAGGGAGGAGAAGGTGTATTTAAACCTCCTCCCTGTCTAATCAGGGGTGCAGAGCAGGCTGGTGCTCTGTGGATGCAAAAACCTGTTTTCCACATCTGTTCCTGCCTTGTCCTTCCCTGTGTTATTCCCTTACATGGGTTCCTATACAGGCTTCACAGGACTCCATCTCTTCTTGGGAAGACCAGGGGAGGATACAGTGTGTGTCACAGGCAGGGTCCCCAAGAACAGTTCTGTGGGGAGTTCTTTGATGCAAATTTGGGGAGAACTGTACCTTAGTGGCTGGGCCTACAGGTTGTCTGAGGCAGAGAATCTATAGTTGAGTAGTCTACCATTTAGCAGGCTTTCTACCGCTTCCTCTGTTGAAGTAGTACAAAATATGAATTATGTGGGAAATCCAATGCTGATCTAATAACGCTATTGCTGATTTTCTTTTTTTGGCAAAAAAATAACATACTGCAAGATGAGAAGAAACAGATGTGGGGCTGTGGGGAGAGCTAGGGTTACCGTTCTAATATGTCTTGGGAACATGCACTATGAATGTTTGTGGTCCTCTAGATAGTACTGCAAATAATTTAAGAAAAATTGGTCAGCTTTTTCTTTTACTACTGTGTAACTGGTTCAGTATAATGATGGAAGAGATCCCTTGAAACAGGGGCTGGTCCTGCATCTACTAAAGGAAATGGAGAATGAATCTCATAAGCAAAAACTTCCCTTATTTGCACCTTCTTGACTTTTTTTAATCTTCTTGACTTTTATTTATAATTGATTTTGACAAGTGCATGCAAGAAACAAGTCATCATGAAATCAATGCCTTGACATATTGTCAGAAAGTGTTTGTGATACATCCAGGTTTCTCAAACTAGTATTTTGAGTCCTGTGGAAAGATGGGAAGGTATAGTCACACAATTAGTGGGTGAGGTAGAATGAGAAAATTAACCTGTTTAAGTATCTGTGTCAAAGTCTCACTGGTGAGATGCAACTTCTTCTTTCTCTGCCATCTCTGGTACAATTACCGTGCTTTACCATGTGGTTGGAGAAAGTCTGTTTTTTATTTCAACATCATGAGGATGTTCCTTTGCTACTTCAAATGTGGTATCCTCAGTTAAACATGAGAGACTGTTCTCCCTGCAAGTACAACCTTTAAAATGTTAATCTTTCATGTTTTCCTCTTCTTTCATCTGTGGTAAAGTTCACTGCCATAATTCTTGGCAATTAACTGTTTTATTAATAAACTAAATGCATGCCCTTGATTCCCTAATAAGCAGAAAGAGTCATTGATTTAAAGCTGCAATGGCAAATAATAAAATCAATGGGAAGTCATTCCTTCTAAATGTGAAGATGTATGGTAGACTTGGCTGGATTTATCAAGTATGTAAATATTTATTTTTTCAAACACTCAATAATGATGCTATCCCATGCCTTCAAGTTAGTTTGAGATTGTCAAGTAAGGAAACATAAAGAAAAGTCCTGCCTTCCTCTCTCTACTGTAAAGCTATGGGAATGCTAGGCTGGACTTGGGTAATCCACCACCCTCCCACCCCTTTGGCTATACCTTTGAGGATGACTCCAGATGTCATGACTGAGGTAAAGCCTGCCTTTCTGTATTTAGTGGTTTGACAGTTATTTTAGACTTAGCAAATTTGACTTTTGACTTTTTTCTTATGTACATGACTGTTTCATACTGAAAAGACATAATCAAGCCAATCTTTTGTCTTGGACATTGTTAAAACAGATGAAATTATCTTTTCAGGGGAAGCTAGAAATTAAAGGAGACTGTAACAATAGGTGACTATATTTTGCAGGTGGTTATTCTTTAAACATAACAAATTCTACTAGATAGACTGATTTTTTCACTGTATTCTGAATAGATTTTTTTTTTCAAATCTATCATCTGACATCCAGAATTCTTGGTTTCATGTTCACTTGCTGGTTGGGACCAGTAAGCGAGGATGTTTGCAAGCAAGAACAACGCTGAGGCCTGAGTCAAGATTCTCTGAAGTCAATCAAGGGGTTTCTGCTGGCATTCACAATCTCTTTATCGGGGTGTATGCAACTGGTGGTGATATATGATGTGTTCTAGACTTAGGTGAAACGGGTGTTTTCAGTGACTTCTGTGACAGTTTAAACTGAACCTAAACCTATATGGCTGAAGTTGATTTTTTTGGTGTGTATGGGTATTGCTCCCTGAATGATCTGTGACTGGTTAAAGATGTTTTTAAATTGAACAGGCAAATTCCATAGCTCAGCTGCCCTCTCCTCTATTTCAAATTTTAGCAATGTTTTCAAGATGCTTAAAAGAAAGAGGAAATGTTTTCATTACCATGGCCTTGAAGGGAAAAAGTTAATCTCTTCCTAAAGAGAAGCAAACAGATTTTCACCAAAATCCCAGGCATGAGCAAGCACAAAGAGTTGATTTTAATCTCTTCTGTCTTTTAAAATAAAAATTATTTTTGCCTGAGTTCTATCACAGACACTTTACAAAGGGAAGGACAAAGTGTCAGGGCTGAGACTACTGTGGGAAGCAATAGCTGAAACAACAGAAATGCTGTTCTTGTTTCAAGACAGAAGTCCTGAGGGTTGGAAGGTTGCAGAGTAGGGTTCAAACCCAGGCACAAGCTAAATGCAGATTTGCAAAGAGTGTAAACAAGAAATATTGGCAGCTCCAGGAAGCGTAAAGGCAAGGATCTCTGAATAGTGTGTGACTAGAAGGACCCGAGGGATATTTGTGTCCTTCTATCCAGGGATACTTGGAGCAGCAGAGCTAGCATTACCTAGGGATGCCAGCTCATACCTATCTTGAAAACATGTCATGCCTGGATTACCTTGTCAAAAGCCATCACTGCAGAGCCTCAGGAACTAAAATTCGATTGACATTTTGTCTTTAGGGATATTGCAGGGTTGCATTTGTTATGAATGTGAGGATGTCTGGTATTTTGGGTATAGAGAATGGTGCAGAGGACTGTTGCTCAACAAACAAAAATAAAACACTCCCTAAATAACGAAATGGCTGAATTTTAGGCTGGGCTTCAAGATGGTTTTCCATTATAGTGTTAGTAACTAATTAACCTTGTTAGCTAAGCCAGGTGGAAGCCTGCCCATGTCATTGAACAGTCCTTGGCAGGGCATTTTGACTTTCCCTAGTCTGATATTTATATGCTGCTGAGGGAAGGATTGCCAGTACAGTAAGAATTTGGGAGAAGGAAGAAGTGACTTCAGAAAAGCCCTCTAAGTGCCAAGTCTATCATCTGCTTTATTAGTATGTCATTTACTGTGTTTACTGAAAACTCCAGTCACGCTGAGAGTCATCCATCCGATATGATGCATGTGCTGTGACCATTTTTCTGAACAAATCTGATTTTTATCAGCTCTGTTTACAACATGGAAAATCATGCAACTTATGCTAAAGCCTTTACTTAGTGATACAGTTAAGGTATAGACTGGAAATATAAATTCTGAAAAGATATTAAGGATGAAAAGGAAACTTAAATTTCACCTTTTGAGTGAGATGAAAACCAAGTCATCAGAACTGCAGCTAGTATAAGTTCATGGATTTCTGTCAGATAAATTAGCTGAAAGGGATAAAACAGTAAGAGAAAGGTTCCATCTTCAACAGACTGGACACACAGTAGCAGTGCCGTGGAAAGGATCACTTTAAGAAAGGAACAGCTAGGAGTAAGTTCAGGTATACTCCATTGCCAAGAGCATCTGAAGCATGTAGCAGAAGAGGAGAGAATGAAATCCCCAACTCAATCTCTGAAGTAACTGAAATAAAAGAATAACTTGAGAAGGATTTTTGTGCAAGAAATGCCTAGCATTATGTCTTATTTTCTCATCTATATTACTCCAAGCTTAAGTGTTCATGTTCAGTCTTTCAACTTCAAGACAGATTGGGCTGCAACCTACTTAAGGGAGAAGTTTATTCCAGACAATATGTGTGAGATGAGCCCATCAGCGCTGTAATTATAGAATTGAATCTCCTATTGATTGACTGTTCCACCAGCCACTGCAGATCTGTCCCCTGGACAGAGACTTCAGGGCCTCTTCCTTGCATTCAGTTTTGTGCTAGTTCAGGCTAACCCTGTCATGCTTGTTTACACAAGATTTAAGGACCAGTTTAGATATTAGCACTGGGTCAGTAGCAAGAAATTTCCCTTGAAAGCTGTAAATAAGAGTCTGTGATTAGTGTCAGGTAGTAGAGACATTCCCATAGAAGCACCCATGAGCTCTGTAATAAAGCTAGCGCTGTGGGCTGTGTCAGAGATGCAGTTGGTTTAGCCACTGATTTCTCTGACTACTTTTGCCTGCTTAAATGCATTTATTTTCTTTTGAGTTTCTTTAGTTGTCCTGGATCATTGTAGAATCATTTAGGTTGGGAAAGACCCTTAAGATCGAGTCCAACCATTAACCTAACGCTGCCAAGTCCACCTCTAAACCATTGTCCCTAAGCACCACATCTTTTAAATACCTCCAGGGTTGGTGACTCCACCACTTCCCTGGGCAGCCTGTTCCAGTGCTTGACAACCATTTCAATAAGCAAACTTTTCTTATTATCCAATCTAAACCTCTCCTGGTGCAATCAGTGTGATTGCTAGGCAAAACAGTCTTCAAGATGTGTTCAGTCAGGTTAGCTGGGGCTTCCCACAACTGAAGAAACTCTTGGGTGATGGCAGCTGCTGTTCTTGGCTTTGTCAACTGAAACACCTTGTGAAAAAGGACCACATCCATACAGTGCTGCATCTGGACAGTCTTGTAGAGCATGACTCCAACTAAATGCAGGTTAGGAAGCCACTTCAGTTACACTGAGCATTTAAATAGCCTTTGCCAATTCTTGGAATTAGGTCAGTAAAAGACTTCTGAATGACTTTTCTCAATTTTGGCAAGCTGAACTGTAGCCCAAGTGGAAGGTCTGGTATTTGCACAGCTAGCATGTGGGTTGGGACCAAGGCAGCCTCAGAGTAGCCTGTGAGCGTGCCTGTTTCTTTGAGGCAAAAAGCCTTTGTGGCTTTGGACAGCCACATTGTTGATTCTGATGGCTCAACAATGACAGCAGATCTGTTGAGTGTGTTCTGTCAGGAATTTGTGCCTCTTCAAGTTGTCTCAGTGTTAACTTCATGGCTCTCAACCCAAAGACAGTGACACTTAAGCATGTTATGAATACTTAGGGAATGTTAGAAATACCTTTCCTGGCTTTAAAGTTAGCAGGATGGTTATATGCTCAGCTGAAAGATGTAGAAATTCCATAGTCTCCTCAGTTCAGCTGGATGGATGTTTTCCTCTGGGCAGGACTCTGAATTTCTTTTTAAGTTCTCCCCCCCAGGGGTGTTTTCTTGCCTTGTAACTGTAGAAAAAGAGATTCTGAGAGAAGACAGTGTAAGTGATGAGCATGAATGTCACTTTGCTTTATGTTCTTCATAGGTTCCAATTTTTGCAATTATAGGATCAATAGGTTGGAAGTTCTGTTCTGAAAGCTTTTTTGTTAGGGAAACTGATGAAATGCAGTTGAAGTTTGTGCTCACATGTGGCTGCTATGTTTATGATTGTATTTTATATTATTTTTTTTCCTACTCCAATAAATTCCAGTTCTGTCTTCCAGAGTAGTTGCTACTGTTGTTTACAGCTGTATAATGGATGAATTCTGTCACCATGAAGTAATGGTGATGGAAAAGAGTCTGTTACTTGTGATCAACAGGACTATACTGAGTATATCTCATGCACAGTATTTCTACAAACAAAATGTAGTCACTTGGTTTTTTTATAATCTCATGTTACTAAGATCTGACTTGAAAGATTAACTTTTTACAAGTTTCTTTTGCTTCCTAAACTCACTGTTAATTCAGATGTGGATCACTTAATAAATGATAATTCCATAAAAATGCATAACATGTTTGAATTAATAAGAAATTAGCCTTTGAATTTACTTTTTTTTCCTCAAAAAACCCCCACCCTAAAACCCTTCAATTCTGTTTATGAACAAAAAGTAAGATCTCAGTTGCTTATATGTTATCTCAAGAATGTCATCCCATAGTTCCTAGTTGTGGTCAGTCTTCAAGGCCAACCCAGTGCCTTAGGTCAGAATAAAAAAAAAAGGCACTATTAAGATTAAAAATAATCTTAATAAAAAATAACTTTGGTTCATCTCCACAAGCTATAGCAGCAATACTGCTTATTAGTTGTGTTAATAACTGAATAAAACATTTGAAACAGATTAATCTGATTTCTGTGAATTGGAATGGTGAAGTATACAGGAACACTTGAAATATAATAGGATGCTCTTGGAGAGACCATAGCTTCTAAATGCATGAAATACATGCATAGACAGCATCTGCAACTCTCTAGTTACTTGCTCTAGACTCTGGAATTAAAGATGCAAAGTAATCTACACGTGCCTCCTCAGAAATATTAAGGAACAATGATTCATTAAGTGGTTTCTGAAGAGAAAGCATTAGTTCTTTCCTGAAGGAATTAGCAAGAATTTGCTTTCATTTGTACATTTTTTTTTTTGCATTTTTAATAAAGGAGGGAGAAGGGGAAATGTAGACATGTGACAAAAGTGTATGCAAGTTGAGTGAGACATCCTGCCAACTGATCAAAGGCTTTCTCTCATCTCACTGAATGTGTACTGGTTAAAATCAATGTGAATATTTCTCATGCAATTCTACCTCTTAGTCTCAAATTCTGTGGAATAAATCAACTTGGAAAAAAAGCTCTCATCACAGGTAGGTATTAGATAACTGAGAGGTTTCAGTAGAGAGAATCCTAGGCCTGTGCTCTCCAGGCAGGGGCTGTCCTTTATCCTCTACTCTGCAGTTTTAATACTTTTTTGATTCATGCAGCTATTACATTTTCAACATTGCTCACTTCAAATCTGTGGCAGTTTGGTCTTTATGAGAGCTAAATGGATAATTGTACCAAAACCAGGATCCTGATACTATCCTGTATCTTATTACAGGAGAAGTGAAATTGCTGTTTCAAGGTATATACAGAAAACAGGAAGTTTCACTGAGATAAACAAGCTTGAATTACATTAGGAATATTAAATATTTATCAGCAATATTGATGTGGTTTTTATTCTAGGGATTTATTCTGGATCTTCTCAGTAAAGACATAATACACATATTAAGTGCTTTTCTTTTTATAGATATGTTTGTAATTGTTTCTGTCAAATCCAATGCTTCAAAATATTTTTTGCTTTATTAATCTACCTTATGAAAATATTTTTATTTGGTTTGTTGTCATCACTGGAAGAAGCCAAAGAGGAGGTCTTAAGCTGTGCTCTCAACTATTGAGAGCAAAGTATAGAGGTTAAAGAAATCTTCTGTGCGTTTGAAGAGGTAAGCTGTTCTAGACTTTGGTTAAAGACCAGCTGTCTTAAGGAAAAAAAAGATGTCCCATGAGTTTATTTTCCTGGATCAACAGTTAAAGATAGAGGGATGGTGACAGATGTGAATCTTGGACCCAAGCAGTGCATAGTTATTCCTTACACTGTAGAGGAAGGTGTGGGGACCCACCACGTTCTGCCAGCTCTGGTTCCTGATTTGAGGTGTTTGTGATGGCAGGGCTGTAACCAGCCTACCCTAACGAGTCTGAATGTGATGTGTCAGGTAAGAGGGACACTGCATATGGCAAGTGAAACTCAATTAGCCAAAAAAGATACTATAATCTTATAAGATTATCTAGCATTTTGATTATGTTATTAAACTTGCTTCTAATGAGCAGTGCAGTAGCAGAAGCACAAATCCAGCTGAGGTTATCTGGCAAGTGTATGCTTCTGAATATGTTGCTGTGTGATGCCAGTGATTTGGCTCAGCTTTAGAGGGGTGTGTTACTGGTAAAAAAACTGTGGTGGGGGGAAAAATCAGTCTTGGCAGTGGATACATGGTTGGTTGGGATAGATTCCAGTGTTTGAGAGAAATAAATCTGTGGAGCAGAGATAGAGTTGAGATTCAGATTCTTATCTCAGTGGGCAGGGCTGTCATCTTGGAAGGGTATTTACTTTCCCTGCTTTACTAATAGCATGGAGTTTTGTTAAAAAACGGGTGTGTACATTCATCTTTCTGTATTAAACTTGATTGCTAGGCCTTACTGGGGGAAACAGTCCAAGAACCCATTTCTTCTGTGCAATATTCATTACAGTATGTTACTATCTGTAAAAGATAGTTGGAAGATTGACTGTGTTGAAGTAAGTTAAACAACTATCTAGTCCTTCCAAAATACTGTTGAGGAGAGACTAAATATAGCAGAAGTACACTAAATTGTGTTACATCACCTTTTATTTAATCACTTCAAAAAGGTCATTTATAGATGATACTGTATTACTTATATTGCATATTTAAAGTTTATGAAAGTTTCCCAGAAAACCGAATAAGTGGGAAGTTTTCAGTTCCAGGATTGTGAAAAACACCCATAATATATCGGTCAATATATCTGACTGGTCACTTTTTCAGTTAATAGTGAATTTGTCTGTGAATATCCTAGACCATATTCAGCCTGAAATAATTACCTGAGTAGCTGCAAGGAGAAAATAACCTTTGTTATTAGTGCCATGGAAACCTGAAGGCATATTTACATGCTAAGGTTATCATGTGTTTAAGTGCTCTCCTGGACTGAGTCCTCCTTTGCATCTTTGTTGAAATTCCACTTAAAGAACTAGATCTTGCCGTTTTGACTCATAAAACAGGGTTTGCAGTGCTGCTGTTTTTCTTCTGCTAATGCTGACTCTTTTGCACTTCTCTTATTCTTCATAACTTGAAGTGAACCCACTTCCTTTTTCACACCTTTTAAGGTGAAAGGTCTCCCTTGCATTTAAAGGATGATAGTATTGATGACAATGTCTGTCCAGGGAGTTTAACTGTTTTTTTGGATGTTTACATTAATCTTGCATGGCGAATAAAGAGTAAATCACCAGCACTTGATATGACCACTAAGTCTGTATATTTTATGTTAGGAGAGCAAATCTGCATCTTAAAGCACCTGCTGAAATGTCTCAAGCTTCCATTCTAAAATCCAGTTTAGTCCTGAGTGTGAGATGCTTCAGTGTCATTGATATTCTCCAGGTCCAGATTAAGATAAAAACCATGTTTGACAGAAACATTAGCTATATTTGGTAAAAAGTAAAAAACAAAAGGAAAAGAAAAAGGGCAGGTGAAAAGAAAGAATTATTAAGTTTTCTAACATGCATAACAATGTCCTGAAGAAGCAAGATGAATGTGTACACACTTGTTCTTACATCTTGAGCCTCTAGGGACTCTAAAGTGAGCAGCTGTTTCACTATGGAAATTCAAAGCATAAGTAGAATTACTAGTCAAGATTTCTGGAAGTGTGTATGACCTAGTCCATGATTAATGCTGAGCCTAAGCCAGTGGGATGAATCCAGCTCCCTCTAAAGACTTTGATCAATGAAGGTTTTTTTAAGTGAGTATAGTAATTGCTACATCTGACTTGCTTTTGAAATGAGGTCTTGGTGTCCAGGTAAAAGTGTGTCTGAATTTCATGGAAGAGGGGAGGGAGGGAAGCAGCTGTTTATCTAGTAGAAAAGGACCATCTTGAATGGAAAATTATCTGATGGGGGGTTTGTGGTAGGGGTTTTATGAGCTTCCCCCCCCCGCCTCTGCCCATACCTCTGGAAAATAATTAATCATACTTTCTGATTGTGTCACCTGATCTTAGCAATAATTTATAGTTAAACTTTATTTCATGACCCAAAGGAAAACATAGGAAGAGAAAATTTGGAGCCCAGTAACTTTTAAATATTTGTCATAAAGCTTTGTGTAATCCAGCTGGCTAGATGGGAGCTTGTCAGTGGCTTTCAATGCCTGATCTAGCAGCTCTGAAATGACTTCTCTTAAAGGGTGAATGAGTAACTAAAGAAACAGTAGACCTAAATGTAGACTTAATGTCATTTTTTTTAAATTCATTTTATAGAAAAGTTCTTCTGTGGATCTAGAAGAAGATAAGGGCAGGAAATCACTTACCTAGATTAATTCTCAGGAATCTCTGAACCCTAGGGATAAATCTCCTATTCCAAGACAGCAATATGTCAGGGAGAGTAATGAGCAAGCAATGAAGATACTTAAAATGTAAACAGATGTTCTGTTTTCTTGTGTTATTTAAGTTTATATGCCTATGAGATCCATTTTTTGGCAGGGGTGTTTTCCCATACAGTGACAATTGCCTGATGGGCTTAACTCTCACCTTCTGTCCTGCCTTTCTGCAACTGGTTGGAAAAGGTTTGTTTGAAATGTGGTTACACCATTAGAAATTCTATTTTCTTTCCTTGCTGCTTCAGCTGCTGTGCAGCACCAATTATTTCACATGAGCAGATGCATTTCCTTCTCTAAGGTTCGCCATCTCACAGTCCACATATCCCTTACCCTGAGCCCTGTAAGAATATGGGCTGTAGATAGTGAATTCATCATTCACTTGAAAACTACTTTACCCAAGAATCTGAGAACATCTGAGTATGAAGTGGAACAATACACTAAGCAAAGCTGAAAGTGGGTTATATCCCTATTTTCTTTAGCAGGATAATTGAAGGCTGCTTCAGGTACCCATCTTCAGTGGCTGATCATTACACCTTGCCACATCTGACTCATTAGCTGACTGTTTTAGGCCGACCTGCTTTGGTTAAGAAGGTGCAAATGACTGGAGCAAAAGCTTTCATGAGGTCCCTAGAGACTGAACAAAGATCTGGATTTTGTTCCTATTGCTTTTCTTGAGGTTGTCCATTGGTAAAAACTGAACCATTTGTATGTCAGTCTTTCCTATATCCACATCAGCTCTCTGGGAGATTTTTCTCTGGTATGTGTTCATATAATGATTCAAGATAGTAACTAACAACATGGGGAAAATGACTCTTTATAGGCAGTCTATCTTTATGGCATATATTATTTGCCCTCAGTTTTTAAGTACATGGATGATGGACATGATTTTGAACATTCTTGGAGGTGACATCCTCTTGAACACCAATTGGAAGAGGTGGCCCATGGGGAACTGTAGGTACATCTGCACAACAAAGTGGCACAGAGACATCCACATTGTCAGTGAAAGACTGTCATGGATCCTGGATCCAGTGCAGTACACTAATGTGTCACTCCACCTGGCAGCTAATTCATAGTGAGCTCTGAGTTGTGACTGGCCCAAGGTGTGCACCATGGCAGCACACTCACACTTGCTCTACTGTCTGAACCGGCTCATTCGCAGCTAAATGGGTGTGTTTATATGGCACTGGAGGCTGTGTTTCTCACTTTGTTGTGTGCTATCAGAATGGCATTCCCGTGGGCCCCATCCTGCTGTTGGAAGCTGATACAAGTGCATTCTGTTTCTTTGAGCTATAAGAAGGGCTTTTTTTTGCCAGTCATGACATACCTTCTGAGGATCTCTTTTATCTTTAGGGTAATCTAAAAACCAAAAACCCAAGCCACAAAACCCCCAAACTAATGAACAAAAAACCCCAACCAAAACTGATAAAACAATCCTTCTCTACCCAGACTTCTCAGCAGAGAACCATAAGTATATTCATATTGTGCCAGATTTTGATCTGTGGGTGGAACTTCATGCGCATTCTTTTCTTGGAGCCTGAATGGTGTTTTTGGTGACTGTAGCTTTTTCCTAGTGCCATAAGTCAATCAGTTCCTTCGACCATGGGCCTCCTGTAGCTACCTAAGCAGGTACCTTACTAAGCTGCTTTTGGTTCAGTGACTTGTTCTTATAAAAACTTCTTTTCTTGCTTGAGAACTGAACAGCTGAGCTAGCTGTTTCCCCCCTTTCCTCTCTCTATGTGGTCCTTAGTTAATCTGTGGAGAAGGTACCAGTTGGGAAGCTGGTGGGCGGGCAGATAGCACAAGCTGGTTTTCCCCCTGCAGAGGTAAGGCTGTGCCCTATCTTCCTTTGGCAAGGCTAATTGCACAAAGACATGTAAAATACTTACTTGTAGCCTTTTTGGTTTCTTAAGCTATGCAGAGCTCCTTTTTATTGAAATACCTAATTCACTGAAGTATCAGGTTGTCTTTGTCATCTTATTTCTATAGCATTTATCAGTACATAAAATAATTCTTTCTATCTTATTTTCTTTCCTGCAATTTAGCAGGAAGGGCATTCAGTCTGATTTGGTGTTGATGGCAGCCACGATTCACAGCTTTTTTTCTTTTTTTTTTTTCTTTCTTGTTTCCCTGGAGCTGGTCTGTGTTACTGAACAGAAGGCTTATAATTCCCTGCTGAATTTCCAGGACTGCTGAATGAATAAATTGTGTAGGGGAGTGAGTGGGAGGGGAAACACTTATTCTCTGGGGTGGATTTTTTTTTTCTTTAGTGAAAAATGTATTCTCTAAAACAATGAAGCAAATAAAGTCTAAAAGTGAGCAGCACCAGCTATAAAATTAGTCTGAAATGTGCAGGGTATGACTTCTGAGTGTTTTGGTTTGTTGTTTTTTTTTTTTTTGTGGATAAGGTCTATGATTTTTTCAAAAGAAGTCTAAAACCAATCCATGCTTAATATATGCATGGAAAATCCTTATTATTTTGTTAGGCCACTTTGTATCACAGGCTGTCAACTTGGACAAAATCCAAACAGAGAGGGGAGTTCTTATAAGCTGTCCTTTTCCCCCATCTCCCTCCCATAGCTCAGTAGAGTACAAGATGTAACTACCTAAATGTGTTTGCATGCTCTCATTACACTAAATATTCCTGTTCTTTGTTATTGCTATATATACATACATATACACGTATATTAGTATTTAGAAATATTAAAAAGTATCTTTACCATTGCCATAAAGCAACTACTTATGCTGTTGCATCTTGTTTTTTCTAGGTTGATATATATAAGGGGGGGAAAAAATCCCCAAACTCTGCAGAATTTGATGCTGTCAATTTGATGCTGTGAGAATACAGGCTGTGCAGGCATGAAACCTCTATGGAATAATAGGCTAGACCTTCTGAAGCAATACATAGGAAAGAATAGGTAATGGAAAACAGCTTGTTTAGTCAGGAAAGATGAATTCAGTCCCAGACCTTCAGAGAAGATATTGTGAATAAAACCAGAGGGTACCTGCAAAAGGAAATGAAATGTGTTCTGGCTGATAGACTAAGTGGAGTATTTAGGTGTGAAAGTACGCTTACCCTAAAGCAGCCTGAAAATACAATTGATGGGTCTCTAATTGGCTTCTAGAAAAGGAAAGAAGAAGGGACAGTAAATGGACAACAAAATTACTGAATGATTTTTTTTGACAGTTTTTTTTTTTTTTTTAATTTAGTGTGAAAAGACAGATTGCAGCTCATTTGCCCACCATGCTGAAACTGTGGACCTGTATTCCATGTGATGATTTTTCAACTGACCCAGATATCAGATGAAATTTTAATGCAGGGGAACAATCACCTTTGTAGGAGCTTTTCATTTTATATAGTGTGCTATGACATTCCATATGTAGATTTCAGCTACATATAAAATCCATGATATGCAGAAAGTTAGTGACATTTCATAACCAAAAGCAGAAAATCAGTTTGTAATTGTTAGAAATGCAATTAGAATTACTGAGTGCTTTGGTTTTTTTTTTTTGTTGTGATGTCCCCCCCCCGACATAACACATGTTCTTAGAAATGTGGTTCTTCAGTTCTTTTCAATAGGGTAAAGCTAAAGTTGAAACCTAACCAACCTTGAAACTGAATTTCCTTTTAGCTATCTGTGTCAGTATCCTGGATGCTTATAAGAAGCTGCCTAGTTCCTCATCTTTCTGAAGAGGTGAGGATGCTTTTGTGGATGAAGAAATATGACTTTAAATGTTTGAGCATCACTCCTTATTCCATTTTAAAAATGATGAGAAATCTATGCTAAAGAGAGTTCTGATGGCGTACTTAAATTGGCTGAACTTACTTAAAAGAAGCAGTTCAGGATGTTTCTTACAGATTCAGTTTTGGAATGGACAACAGCTTTGTTCAATAAAATTGATCAAGGTGTTAAGATGCACAAATAAGCTGCTGTCTCTGTCATGTCAATAGATGAATTGCTATTGCAGTGTAACAGGCTGTGGATTCTGGGTAAGCAGTTCTCTTCTCACAAAATGGATGTTAGATACACTATTAGTGACAAAATGGGGAATACAAATGTATGGCCTTTCTAAATTTAGTGAACCTTTTCTTCTGAATTCAAAGCTTATTTGGGGTTATTATGGCACTAGGTATCTTGTATACTCCAAAATTAAGCCTGGTCTTGCCCAGAGCAGCTGTCACATCAGTGGGAAGGGTAAGGATATAGATGGATCTCTGTTATGTCTGTCTTACCATACTGAAGTTCTTAATTTCTTCTCTTCCATTCCATCTCCTATAGCATTTCCTACTTGTTTGTGTGTTGTCCTTCCTGCTGCCTGATACTGCAAACGATACAGCTGGATCATTTCCATGGGACCAGGAGATTTGGGTTCTCTTGTCACGAACACGCAAGCTGGGGAGACATTTGGGCCAATATTATTAATCTTGACTATGAAGAAATAGAGGCCAGGGGTCAAAATGTGTACACTTAATATGTAGTCTGGTTTCTAAAATAATTTATCTACAATAGTAGTGAAGAAAGTGAGGGGACCCTTAGAACTCTGTCCTGTTAATGAATTTGGGCTTTTGGCATTAACCTCCTTTTTGCCTTAGTTTCTGCTTTGATAAATGTACTTTTATATGCATTGTAGTAGAATTATCTAGTTTTTAAGTTAGTGAGATTTTTAAACTATAATGTTGTGACTACTGAAAATGTCACAAAGGCCTATGGTAATATTCAAGTAAAACATATATTTTTTAAAATTTTCCCCATTTTGCTTTTCCTGTGAGTATTACCTACATCATTCACAGTGAACCACTTGAAAGGAAAACGAAGCAAGCTATACTAGAGAAACTTAGTGGGGGGGGTGGGGTGGGGTGGAAATAGTGTGTTACTTTACAGCATAATGCTCGAAGGTCAGTGATGGAAGCTCCACTAAATGATAAATGGAGAACTGCCCTTAAAAAAAATAAATAGCAAAAAACCCTACATGGAGCATGTAGCTCCTTGTACGTGTGTTAAACTATATTTTAGGGAAACTGACTGGATCTTTACATGATTTCTGCATTAGAATACCTACCTGCACAGATGTGAATAACAGTTGTGCAAAAGCAGGTGGGACCACCCTGAAAAAGCAGAAACAGAATTGTGGGTTTTGTTTTGGTTTTTTTCTGGTTGATTCCAAGCTCATGTTTGTTTTGAATTTCTATTTTTGCACCAATTACTGATTGTGCTTGAACATATTTTTATACAAGTTATGTAAGAGTTTTTTGGGAAGCCTTGTAACTTCAACACTGTCCTTCACAATGAACCCCAGCTTGAATGTCACCAGTACCAGCTTTTAGTGCAGCATCGTCTGCTGATCTTTCAGTGGCCACTGTAAAGTACCTTCAGATTGCACTAATGCATGTTCCTTATTACAGGTAGTGTCTTATCTTAAAATGCTTCTAGTAATGTACTGTTATTAACATAAAGGTTTC
>NW_010339589.1:0-11234 GCF_000700745.2 Antrostomus carolinensis | reverse complement strand
GATCCGCGATGGCAGGAGGAGGCCATCAAACAGGTCCAAACCCTGGGAGATGGCTGCGCCAACCTGTCCTCCCCGTCCCGCTCTCGGGGTGTCCCCTTGTCCTCTCCCTTCCCACCTCCCGCTCCAACGATCCGCGATGGCAGGAGGAGGCCATCAAACAGGTCCAAACCCTGGGAGATGGCTGCGCCAACCTGTCCTCCCCATCCCGCTCTCGGGGTGTCCCCTTGTCCTCTCCCTTCCCACCTCCCGCTCCAACCGAGAGTGCTACTTTTTCCCTGCAGAACTTGCCTGCTTTACCTCCCATTCACTTTTATTTTTAACCGCCAGTTTTTGTTCTCCAAGCAAAAGCATAAGCTCATGCCTGGCATGGCTCCTGCTCAGTCTCAGCAAGTTTTGGGCTCTAAAAACCCAGATTTTAAGGGGAATATCGGTCAAGTATGTCCGCACTGGAAAAGCCTGGACATACAGGTCTTAGAGCTCTAAAAAAACCACCTGACTTAAAATATGGGAAATAGACTTTCTGTGTAGCCCAAATAACCCCAGGAAAGTGTGAGCAAGTTTCCATCGTACCAAACACGACAGGATTTTCCCGGTGTGTGAGTGCAATACGTCACGCACGAGAAATTTCTGTGTGCCGAGAAACCGCTCCACACCAGTTCTACCTATGTAATTCTTCTATGCAATGCAGTCCACGGGGCCACAGCACAAAAGTAACGAAATAAAATAAATGAGCCGCAGCGGCTGAGCCCTCGGTGCCAAATGGCTCCGTTTTCTTTTGTCTTGCCTTTGCCAGGCGCAGAAGGGACAGCAATGTAAGCCCTGACAAAGCGGCTCCTGGGCTTGGCCCTCTAAGGCAGAAAGAGGGATTTCTGGGCAAGAAAATAGCTGTTTTGGGGGTTTCCTGGTGAGATCACAAAGGCTGGAGGAGTCGAGGTAAAAATCCCCAGATCCCAGCTAGGCACAGGCACTCTGCAAGAGCTCCCGCAGCGCTGGGGCACTGGCATGGTTTTGTGCTCAGATGTTTCCAGGGCAGCAGAAGCAGCTGCTTCAGTTCCCTCTCTGGGAGTTTGATTTGGGGAGGAGAGAGGGCAGATGCAGCCATGGCTACAGTTTTTGGAGGTGGGTGGTACCTACATGCTTGTTTCTGCTGCTAGCACTGTGTCTAGACCTCCCATTCCAGCATTAGCTGGAAATGAAAGACATCCAGACAGAGACCATCTTGATATTGAGCTTTTTTTGGTTGTGTTTTGGTTTTGTTAGGTTTTTTTTTACTGTTACATACTGGTGCTTGGCTGAATCCAAAGTTCCAGCTTTCAACCTGCAGATGGTCTTTATAAAATAAATTAAAAAAACCTGAACAAGATGAGGAATTACGACTGCTCCCTGCTCAACACTGTTGTTTGAAAGGGCCTGGCTTCTGTTCGTAAGCATGAGGCTTTGCAGGGTCATCAAAGTATTTGATACTTCCTGCATTTTTTGAGACGCACATGACAAAAAATAATTGGGTTATGTAAAACGCTTCAGTTTTCAGTCCCCTTGATGCATACATGTAAGGCACAAAAGCAAAGTCCCCTGGTTGTTTTCACGGGTTGCCAAAGCACTTTAAGTTCAGACAGTATTTTTTACTGTATATTCCCTCCGTTTCAATCTTGCATAACTCACTAGGAACAAAAGTACAAACTATCTTATGAACATTTCCATTTTAAAGAAGACTGGCATTAAAATAGATGCACCCCTGCTGCCTACAAACTAGAAATCAATGATAAATAAAATGTTTTAATAGCATTTTGCCAACACACTTAATGTTCTGTTGTTTTCCTCCCTACAGAAGTGATACCAGCTTCTGGACAAGGAAGACAGCGATACGGTTAACTGAAGCCCACCAGGCTTCAAAAGAATAACAGCCCTGGGGGGAAACTTGTGCATAACTTCTCAATGACAAGCAGTAAAGTCACATTACTTGGTTTCTATTAGAGGTGCACCACCTGGGACTGAAACAACCATACCTAGATCAGAAAGGATCTGGAGAAAACCATGAGGAAATAAAACTGGGGAGGAATTTAGTTGAGCATATCTAAAGAAAATATTTAGAGGTGGGAAGCAGATTTTCAGAAGACCTATGAGGTCTAAAGAGAGATTTTTACAGCTTAGTTCTGGATGTGGGACTAGAACCAGCAGCTGTTAAGCCTATGGCTGGTCTTCTCTGATGTAAGGATGAGGCAAAAGCAGCCCAAAGGGCTTCACAACGTGACAGCTGAGTTCTGCCACAGGAAGGCAGCCAGCACTTGCCTATTTTCAACTATTCACTGCTCTCCCAAAGAAACCATCGGGCGAGTGCAGATCTCCTCCCTGCAGTTCATACTTTAGGCTTTCCTGGTACCGGCTGGCATGTAATCTCCGGGATCCCAGAGTACCACCCCACTCAGATAAAAATAAATCCTCTGACCCCATTCCTTTCAACTGAAAGTTCCCAATAAAAAATCTCAGACTCTCAGAGCAGCTACTTTGTCTTCTTGATCCAGGGAACAAAAAGAAACAGCTTTAAGGAGAAGAATGGCAGGGATGGACCAACTAACTGGCTTGGGTTTTGGGAGGACAAGGCAAAGCTGCTTGTGGGTTTTTTAAGGGAGCCTTTGGCTACGGTCGTAGCCTTTTACTGATCCGGCCACTGCGATACTGTGCCTGGATGTCAAGTAATCAGGAAGCAAAAAAAGAAAAGAGCTTCTGCAGACAGCAGAAAACACCACGTGCCTGGGCTTGCTGATGGGAATCACAAGAAACAGGGATGTTTCTTCTCTCCAAACAGGCTCTGATATACTCACAATATTTCTTCTCTGCACAGCTCCTAGGTTTGAATAGCTTTTCCTTCCTTTCAAGGATCATCTGTTACCAAATGCACCCACTCAGCTGCCATCTTCCAAGCTAAAAACATATTTGAAAGCTCTCTATTCTGCAAACATTTCCCTGGGCTCACTAATCAAAGCTCAGATTGCTACCTGAGCAGTGTGATCACTGACAGGCAGATGTCACCTTGCTACAGCTGGCCAGGACAGCGCGGACAGAGAAGCTGGAGATGCATCACTGAATACATACATAAACATTTGCCCCCTCTTGGAAGCATTTTTTTTCCCCACCTAATCCACTCCAATGCCAAGCCTTACTCTTTTCCCAAAATAGTTACAGGAGCAGATCAGCCTGTTGGTAGAAAGTTGAGCCACTTGGATTTTGCGATGCATTTCTCTGCTGATTGGAGATTTGGGAAGGTGTGTGAGCCACGGGACTCTACCTGCCGCTGACACACAGCTGGTTGCAAAGCCAAATGCCTTCCCTACGCGCATATTCACAGCAACACCTTTACGATGTGAAGAAGGAAAGACTGAAAATACAGGAAGATCTAGAGGAAAGCAGTGTGTACATGAGCTGAACTCCTGCAAAAAGCATGCTATAACCAACACAAGTTGCAATTCACCCCTTAGAGTCACCAAGTCCCACCCACGGGATGCTACCTGCTACTCCACCATGCACTCAAAAGTCACTCCAGTCCCTGAGGCAGAGGATGGAGTGCCATCTACTGAAACATGAACACATCTCACTCCACCCTCGGGCACATTTTACCATTCTTTTTGCCTTTTGGCCCAAACAGAGTGCCTCTGGTAGTTCCTTCTGGGGCCATAGTACCCTGATTTCCAGGGGGCAGCTGGAAAAATAATTCAGCTCCCAAGCATGGGGATGAGGCTGGAACTGCTGTGTCAAAGCAGCCTGGCCAAGACCAAGGAACAGGAACTGGCAGTATTTGGGGACTGCTTCATCCCTGTTTCTCTCCAAAAATAAGCCTTATTTTCTCATGACACTGGACATTCCTCCCTATTGTGGTCCTTTCTGGAGCCTCTTGTTCCTCCCCACCAAAGGGCTGGAGATCCCCAGGGTTGGGCACTCTTGCAGTGAGTGCTGTCTTTTAAACCCCACTGATTCCTGAGTGCTGAAAGTCAGATCACCATCTCAACTAGATTATCTCAAGGATTTTCCTTTAGTATGTAGATTCTTCCCATTATCAGTAAGAAATACTGAGAAGTAGCTCTAGTGAAGAGCATGCAACTGCTCCAGCCTGCCCTAGGAAATCCTCCCAGGATGAGGAACATTTGGAGTAGAGTGCACAAGAAAAAAAAATACTCCAAGACCTATTAATGTTAGCAAAAAATGCTCCCTGCAGAGACAAGAAAAAAATGTGTGCTGTACTGCAATTGGTAATATGCTTAGCTTTTTATATCACATTAGGGGCATACGTAATAACACAAAAATGAATGTTTGTGGCATGCAAGGCAAGAGGATGAGACATTTTGAGTGTGTAATAGCACAGAGTTATCCACCTGACACGGTGATTTCAAGCCCTCCTCCTCTTCTGTGCATAGATGTACAGGCCAGAATCAGATTTAAGATTCAAGTTTCCCTGTTCTCCTTTCTGGGTCCTTTGCCTAGAAAAATAGATGGCACAAAGGACCTAATGCACTGGAAAGGTAAGACATAACCCTCCCCTCATCATTTTTCCAGGCTGGAGTAGAGCCTGAACCTGTGGTTCCTGCTGGTTGAGTTGCAGAGCTCAAACAGCAGAAGAGTATCAGTCATCTTTATGGGAGGAACATGAGTTTTACATATAAATGGCACAGTAAATTTTTCTCAATATCCAGAAGTTGAATATGCATTCAACAAGCCCTTCAAAGCTTTTTCCTTCCATTAGAGCAACCAAAACAGTTCCTCTGACTTCTCCACCAACAAGATGCTATACACAGCAGACCTATATATCTACGGAAAGCAAGGACCCTCTGCCCTCCAGAAAACATCTTTTAGTCGAAAGATGTCTTACTAAGCCAGGCTTTTTCTCCCATGATCTCATGGGAAGTTGGATTTTCAAAAGCTCACCCCATCAGATGGTTCCATGTGGTGGCAGTGGGTCTCAGCATCTCTTCGCTTCAGTGCTGGTTCAGCTGCTCATGAGTCCCTGCAGGGCAGCAGGGGATGCTACAGGCTTCCTGGTAGCACCTTCTCATATCCTTAGCCTAAATTAAATCTTTGGGGCTGGGCTTTCTCCAGGAAAGAGTAAATACATTTTCTGTGCGCCCCTAGATAGGAGCTGCAAACAGCAGCAAATCTCCAGGCAGATCAGGTGTGAGAACCACCCTCCCTGATCCCGATCCCTCCTTTCCATATCTTAGAGTGACTGGTTGATGTTTTCCCTCCTGCCCAAAAGGGCTGGACTGCCCAGCAAGGTCAGACACAAGCAGAGCCTAGACATGTCTTCCCGTGGGCTGGATTAAGCCAGAAGCGGCTTCAAAATTATTCAGCTGCCTTAAGAAGTCTCTGTAGGCTCCTGTTGAACAGCAACTTGTTCTGAAAACTGCCAACATAAATACTTAGTGCAGTTTTGCAGTTACTACAATTAGACACTGACTTTGCCCCTGCTTTTCTCAGCAGTCCCAGGGCACTGACTATGTAGAGCAAAAGCAGCATTTAGACAAGGAGAGCCCTGGAAATGTAGTTTTCCTTTGCTTTCAGCCTTAAGCTACTGGCAAATGAACCCAGGGACCAATTAAACTAAATGTAAGGATGCAAATCTAGTCTTGGAGCCAGGAGATGAAGGATAAAATGGAGGTAAAGTTTGTAGAAAACATGAACTCAGTGAATGTAGTTGGAGAAACGGATTAATTCTGGCTCTCATGTATGTGTTCGGGACATTGGGAGAAGCTGAAACGTTTGAAGGAAGGTGGAAGCCACATGTTGGATCTGAGGCTGTGGATCTTCATGGAGACACAGCCAGGACAGCCAGGACAGCTTCCTTGCACTTCTTGTCAACCAGAGTTTAACCTCTTGGGACAGCCCATGCTCAGTGACCCTTTTATCTTCACTATTCAACATATGTTTCTCCTCCAGCTGTACAGTATGTCAGTGTCACAGTGAAGGGGTGGGAGAGCTCAGCAACTAATCCATCACCCAGCCCATGCACCAGACGGCATGGGGTTACTGCCTGAGGATGAAAAGAACCCAGCCTGATCACACAACAAGGGACAACATCCTAATGCCGAAAAGCTCTGCAGTTCATTCAGCCATTGAACGATCAACATGCAGAGGCTACCAAAACTTTCCCAAACCTCTCTTTTCAGAGGCAAGACCCTTACAAAGCCACTGACACAGCCAGAAACCCTACAGCTGCCCAATACACGCTGCGTGCCACCTTGACATTGCGTTTCTTCAGAAAGGCACTTAGGCAAGATATAGATCTGACCTTACTGTCTGACATGGTCCAGGCAATCAAGAACACAATGGGGTGTCAGGACATCTGGGGTCAAATCCCAGCTTTCTGTCTTTCTTTCTGACTTCATCTGTTCCTACTAACCTTCTGTGTGTGAGATCATCTCTTCGTTTGTCTTTCTGGGGGACTCTAACTACTGACAGCAGCTTCTCGGGGCACTTTTTGGAGTAGCTCTTCTTGCATTGGTGTTCAGCAGTATGCTGGTAAAAACTTGTGCTGACCAAAAATGAGGTTTGTCTTGTGAGCCAGTCTGCAGCTCTTCATGGTAAACATTTAAAACACTGCACAAACACAGCTAAACTCGGCAGCTCTTACCAGGCAGTTACATTTTTTTCCTCTCTCCAACCTCCATTGCTTTCTACAACTTGCTGATTTTTTTAGTCACAGTTTTCTGGTTGTGAGAGGTAGAAACCAAAATACTCAGGAAGGTAGGAACAGCAAGAGACTTATTTTCCCAAAAAAATGTTTTAATTGATAGCAGCTCATTTCTACAGCCTGGTTTTAAAGCTGTTTGATGCTATTTGTTAACTTTCCAGGTGTAATGGTAGCAAACCACTTGTCAGCCCCGAGCGTTTGCAATTCCAGGAGCTCCCTCTCATCACCCTTTTGGACCCTTCAGTGTTTCTTATCTCTCCTTGCCATTAATGCACCACTCACCTACCATAATTGCCTTGGTCTATTGGGCTGATTTATCCAACCTTCAAAACAATTCATTTATATTTGAAATTGGATTAGAAATAAACACGTATTCTGCTACCACCTATATGAAAATAACCAGTGTGTTACCATTATTTTATGATGAATGCATCGTGAACAAGTGCACCGTCTCTTTATGTAATCAAATTAATTCCTCTGCTTATTAAAAATCATTATTTGAATGTTTTAGGCATTTATAACAATAAGCATGAAGCATAGATTTTAAGCCTGTGTTTTACATGACTGGACAACAGACTGGTGTTTCTTAAAGATAAATATAAGTTGCACTGAGAGCTGCCTTCCTTTTTAGAAACTGATTTGTGCCAGAATTTATTCTGAACTGTTTTTCTGACATCTGCGTGTCCTGAGCAACTAGGAAAATTTTGCCAAAGTACCAGTCTTTTATTTAATTATCTAGAAAAGTTTATGTCCACAATTCTAGCAATGCTAAACCCTTCCTTACAGAAAAATATTTTCAGAAAAGGTTTGTACTCCAAGTTGATCCCTGTGATCATTAAAGACTCAGAATAAATGGCTGTGTCCCACAGAGGACCTGGCTCCTTAAGGTACCAAGGAAATATCACAGAATCATAGAGTGGTTTAGGGTTGGAAGGGACCTCTTAGGGCCATCTACTCCAGCCCCCTGCAGTGAGCAGGGACATCTTCAACCAGATCAGGTTGCTCAGAGCCCCATCCAGCCTGACCTTGAATGTTTTCAGGGATGGGGCTTCTACCACCTCTCTGGGCAGCCTGGGCCAGGGCTTCAACACCCTCAGGATAAAAATTTTCTTCCTTCTATCTAGTCTAAATCTCCCCTCTTTTAATTTAAAACCATCACCCCTTGTCCTATCACTACAGACCCTGCTAAAATGTTTCCAGGCACAATCTGTAAACAGGGGCTCACCTTGGGTTTTACAAAGGTTTTACAGCGCTCCACTGAGTTCTACAGCTATTTCTTATTTATGCTTGAGGAAACTTCATCAGGTTGGGCTCTCTGAGTGTGTAAGAGTGTTTATGCTCACAGTTTTCTCTTTGTCAGTGTTTGCTCAAACTGATTGCTCTACTCATCAGAGCATTAGGGGCTAGTGTTCGCCTGATTTCCTAAGCATTGCCAACATCTTTCAACTGACTGCCCTGCTGTGTTGGCTGAATCAGGAGATGGGCAGAGCTTTTATTCTCACCTACGCACAATTTCTGCTTCAAATCAGCAGCTAAACCCCTGGGCACGGTGCAGGGCTCCCTCCTTGATCTCGCTGCATAGCCACTGCCTCATCTTGGAGGAGGACGTGATACGGCAGCTCCTCACCAGCTGTGGGCGAGTTGGGCTTCGTGAACCCAGGGCTGCAGTGCCTTTCCTGATTCAACATCCATCTCCAGCTGGTTTTGCTCTGACCCTGACTCCTCTCCATTGCACAAGATTGAAATATACATTGAAACATGCTGTGAAAGTTCACCTATGCAACTTTTCCCCACCATAAAACTTGCTGGGAAGGTTCACCTATGGAACTCTTCCCCACCACCTCCTAATCTTTGATCTGAATGGAGAACAGCATGATTTTCACTGCTGATATTGATATCAACTCATGAGAACTTCCTCAAACCTAGAAGGAAAAGTCCTTTGCAAGTGATGATGCTGCAAGGGCAAGAGGCACTTTGGGTCTGCTTCTCTGCGCTCAAGAAATAAAGATTTCTAGGTTGGTATCAACCTTTATAGGCTACTTCTCTACAGAACTATTTCTATTGAAGCTTTATTTGTGCTTTTACTCAAGCGGCTTCGCCCAAACAACAGGGCAGTTTCTTCATACTCTTATTTATGCAACCCATATACACGAAGCTCAGTGTACAAACTCATCTTTAAAGTGTCTGACATGCTGTGAAAGGGTCTCATGTTGTTAGAATAGGAAGGATCAATACTGGTACGCAGCATAAAAGCCTACATTGTGGCAGACAGGAAAGCAATGTCTTTTATAGTGCTGCTGCCTGGAAGAAGAGTGCTAATTCACAACCCGCTTCAAACATCCCCCTGCTCCTTTACAGATACACAAACCTCAATTTGTTGTTTATTTGTTTTTTTAACTCACTCTTTTCCTTTTTCTTTTTCACTTAAAACCCATGACTATCAGAAAAACAACTGTTTTCAGCTCATGGTTTGGGCATGACGTAGGGAAACGCTGTGTGCCACCTCCCCGCGCCGTGGGTGTTTGGCCCCGCTCTGTTCCCTTACATGGCCTGCAGCTCTGGCAGACACAGCATTCTCCACATTCTTCTTTTTTTCCCCTGCTTTTTAATTCTCCTTTCTTTTAGGAGGAGAAAACACAAAACGCAAGGAGTAATGCCGCCCTCTACTGCCCTGCTTTACCAGCTTGGCAGACCTACACCAAATACTCGTTGAATCAGCACCACCACAAAAAAACAACACAACATCACCTCCTCCCCTCGTCCCCCCCAAAAAAAAAATAAAAGCAAACCAGCCCAAAACACTCAATCAAAAGGCAACAGAAAAACAAAAATATGCATGCATTAGGGAAAAAAAAAGAGACCATGAAGGCCAAGAGTGTTGTTCAAACTCAGCTTTAAGTTCCCATTGATATATTAATATATTCTATTTCTCAGCAAGAAGGTAGGATTAATACTGCAAGTTTTTCTCCAGTGAGCTACTATAACTCTAAAGAAGTAAAAAGTAAACATGTGGCATTTTAAGGAGCATATTTTATATAAAAGTGAGCATTTATTAAACCACAGTACTCTCTCTGTACATGTCCCTTCCATTAGACAGACTCACATCCTTCTTTCTCCAAAATACTCAGTTTACCTGATAACCAAACTAAATATAACAACTCTACCTGCGAGTCCCAGCAGACCAGACATCACAGTTTAGGTGGGTTTACTTTACCACACCTGTGTGTGTTCCCCCTAAAGAGACGCAAAAGCTAGACTGATTTGTTGAAAGTTTGAATCAGTTCTTTGACTCAGGAATATGCTGTGTGAGGGAGCCTTTAGGAGATCATTAATTCACACCTGTACCCGGCTTTTGGCTCAACACACAGAACATGCTGGTGCTACGATAACATGCCACAACCCTGAGCACGCACATAGAAGTCAGGACACGTAAAGCTAAAAATCTCTGTCTTTTAGTATTAGTGACCAATTGAACAACCAATGTGAAAAAGGAAGACATTTCATTTTCACTATGTAACACAATTCTGTATTTAGTCTCATTTCTTTAGATTTTAAATGATCCCATTTTCAGAAGTCTGAATATTTTTAATTTCCATTTCTATTCCCTCATAAACTCTCAGAAAAGTCAATTAAATTAAAATAGCTCATGCTAATACCACCATACTTATACATATATATCACTGCAATTGCAATTAATCCATCACCTGGGAAAAAACCACTTCCCAAACTCCTCAGACATGCAGAGCAAGTTAAACTTTGCAAGGAAACTCTTATTTAAAAATAAAAAAAAGAAATTTCCAGATAGAATTTGTATTGATTAGGCAAAAGAACAGCAAATGCTGAGCATGGAGGTCTAAATTATGGGGAAAGAATCGATACAGGAGCACCATTAGAATGGCAGATTTAAATAGATGTCATCTTCCCCTCAAGCTTCTATGTATTTTTGTAGGGGACACTCAGCAGACACGGTAAACAATGTTTTCAAAAGGTGAATCAAACCCAAACAGATTAGGAGATTTGGGGAAATAAATTTCTCCTCAGGCTGAAACGGTACAGTACCCAATTCTTTGGTGGCAAAGCAAGGTCAGCCCAGGGTCTGGCTGAGAATAAGATAAAGCAAGCTTTAGACTATACAGAGAGGTAAAACCTTTTATTAGATCAGCTAATGATGCTGGAAGAAAGAGGCATGACTTTGAGGCTAAGTCACAATATACATTTGTGATATCTATATGAAATATACCACAAAATATCTAACCAGGAGATGAAGTTGGAGATGTGCACCCTACGTCTGATATGCAGCCTACAAATGAGCAAAATTCTGAAATCTCTGCTCTCTTGAAGGCATAAGCAGCAACCGATATGCCATCATCATTTCTTGTTCACAGGTTGCTACAGCCTGAGCTGGATTTGAGATCTCAGGGAGCATTAAAGCATCTCCATGACCCTGCATGGACAAGGACGGCACCAAACATCTCTGCTTTGCAACACAACCTGCTTCTCAAGTAATGTTCTTGCACATTCATTACAGAATCACAGAATGTTAGGGAATGGAAGG
>NW_010339588.1:8390-11343 GCF_000700745.2 Antrostomus carolinensis | reverse complement strand
ACACCTTCCTCATCCTCACCCAGGGACATCACACCTTCCTCATCCTCATCTGGAGATATCACAGCTAGGGACATCACACCTGGGGACATTGTGCTCAGGGTGAGCAGTGATTCCTGCACCCAGGGGTTGGTGCTCACCCCTAGGGCACCCATGGGTGCCTCCTGAGCTGGGTCACCAGGCGGCTGCCCTGCAGGTGGGTGCCTTCCCGTGATTTAGGATGAAGCACCATCACAGAGAAGGGCTGCAAACACCTCCAGGTCCAGCACAAGCACGGTGGTGGGGAGAGAGACTCCAGAGCAGCCTTGTTTTGGGGCACCCAGACCCCTTTTAACCAAAATCCCCAGCACTAAACTTGCTCAGTTTTATTCCTGTATGTTCCAATGGGGAGGAGGAGGCTGGTGAAGGAATTGATTTGCTTGATTTACTGGTATTAATGAACCAGCTGACCGTAGATCTCCCGCAGCGATATTCCGCTGCCTGTGATAATTCTCCAGACTCCAAACTTTTCAAATGAGTTTTTGCAATTTAAAATTAATAATTGTTCTGTCTAGAACAAGGATAATTAAATGCCTGTTCATCCTCATTATTGTCAGCCTTGTGATTTGTTGTTTTCTCTGTAATAAAATTAACCGGTTTAACTAATGGGTGCCAAAACTTGATAATTAAAGCTGAGCAAATAATTTGCAACAAATAATTTACCCACTGGATTTGGCGGGGCCCGTGGCAGAGGCAGGGCTGATGGTGAGGGGCTGGCTGGCAGTGGTGATGCCCAACCCTGTGTGGGGCACCCTGGGCAACTGCCTTTTTCTTACAATGGTCATTTTTTAATGAAAATTCTTTTTTTTTTCTCTCTCTAAGAAAAGAAGTTCCCATCAGAGGGTTTTTTTCACACCTGGAGCACGAGGCAGATCAGTTGTGGAAGTTCTGTAGGCTCATCCCTCAGCGAGGAGGCCCGTGAGAAAGAGCAGCCGCTCTCTGGTAAATCCCGCTGACGGCGTGTGGGTGATTGAAAAGAGGCAACTCACGGGGGGGGGGGAACGGGGGGGGGGAAATTAAAATCATGAGCCAACAAAAGAAATTTGGTCAGAGACAAAGAATGGACTTTAAAATGCTGGTTATTAAGAAGGTTTCATTTCAGCAGCAGTTAAAGAAGGTCTTGCAATTAATTTGTGAGTTTATATTGCAGATTATGACGCGAGAGGCCATTAACGAGGTGGTGACATTAAATTCAATGTGCTTGGCGAACAGGACAGTGTGTCTCTCCCTCCTGGGCAGGTTCCCGGGTGGATGGTTGGGGTTTGGCACTGCTATATTTCTCCCCGGGACCCCCCCATGCTCGAGGGGTCAGGCAGGGCTGTGTGGGCACAGCCAGTACTGGTGACACTGGGGGGTTATCACGGTGATGCCCGCGGTGCCGTGGCTGTGCCAGGTCCGGTGGGCACTGGTGGGAAGCGAAGTTTTGTCCCCAGCTCTGTGGCACGGCCAACGAGGCTCAGATGAATATAAGGAGAATATGGAATGTCTCATACCTATAACTTTAAATTAAAAAAGCAATGTACTGTTTATTGGTTCTTGCGAGTGTCTCCGGAGCGGCAGGCTCATAAAGATCATATTCCAGTACAAGCCATTATGCAAAGAGTTTACTATATATACATTTCTAAATGCTTCAGCAAACAGCAGCCTACTTACGAGCAGAGAAGGATAACTGGTTCGTTTGGGGTAACAAATGATCCTTGATTTGATTTTAAATGCAATGACAGCAAAATTTATTTCTTATTTAATCATTTGCCAGAGCTGTTGGGGACGGGATGGTATTAAACTGCACAATGCAGCATATGACTACTGAATCAGTTGAAATAGGCACAAGAATATATTATGTTTATAGGATAGCAGAAGATTGTACAGCAATGCATATAACTAGAATGGGTATTTTTGTCATTTATACAGTAGCTTATATCATTATTTCTTCCCGCTTCCAATTTTTCAGTAATAAAAATACAGGGGATGTGATTCTCTTTGCATTACAGATAAACCATCTTGATTCTTTATTAAATATTTTTATTAATCTGAAGTACTACAAAGCATTTGAGCAGATAAATCAGGCTCCGAATAGTCATTTCCTCCCTGCTATGGCTCTATAAAGTGGATTCATTTATGAGTGTGCAATACCAGAAAAGAAGGTTTCCATATTCATTAATATCCTCCCTTATGGGCCTGTTTTTATATCCCGCTGAAGCGTGCGGAAGGGCTGGCGCTGACTTGTTCCCCAAAACGGAGCAGGTCTGGGTAATCCCTTCTGTAATCCCTGCTTTTGTGTCCCGTTTAATTAGGAATCGCCGCTCGGTACCACCGCAGCCCTGGCAGGGAGGATGCTCGGGGCCTCCCCAGTCCCCCATCACAGCCCGGTTGGCAGAGGGGGGACTCCAGCAACTTTGGGGTGATGTGGGGACAGATCCAGCCCCAGCATTGTCCCCTCCTTGCCAGCATCAGCTCGGTGCCTTCACCCATTGCCCCGGCCGCTCTCCCCATAGGATGTGGGGACCCTGTTATTTGGCAGAAGGACCACGGGGGATTTGGGGACCAGCCCCTCCTGGGAGCGTGCCCGACACCGCGGGGCTCTGCTGGAGGATGTTCCACCCCCTAAGGTGTCTCTGGCCTCTTGCTGCCCCTTCGCCCCCATCACCCTACATCCTCCCACCCCACAGAAAGCAGCACGCCGCTCTCCCCATAGGATGTGGGGACCCTGTTATTTGGCAGAAGGACCACGGGGGATTTGGGGACCAGCCCCTCCTGGGAGCGTGCCCGACACCGCGGGGCTCTGCTGGAGGATGTTCCACCCCCTAAGGTGTCTCTGGCCTCTTGCTGCCCCTTCGCCCCCATCACCCTACATCCTCCCACCCCACAGAAAGCAGCACTTGGGGGCCAGCACCACACTTCTGCCCAAACCCCTCAG
>NW_010339588.1:0-8354 GCF_000700745.2 Antrostomus carolinensis | reverse complement strand
CACCAGCGCAGGGACAAGTTGAAGCCGGCAGCGTTCTGCCTTCGCCAGCTGACGAGTCCTTGAGTCATCGGAGGACGCTGCGGAGAGGCACAAAGGATTTAAACCTTTTTAAGACACGGCCAGGTGTGCAAACAAGTTTCTCCTGCTCTGACAGCTCACGCGGGAATCGGGAGGGCTCGACCGAGGTGACAGCAGCCGTGTGGTTATTTAGGGCTCCTTGGGAATGGTGACATTTAGCACCTGCATTTGCCGGGGCTGTGGGTCTCACCAGGACCCCCAGAGCCGCTACCTTTGCCCCACCGAGCCCAGGGCTGGATCGGCCTCATCCTGCCCCTTCACCCCTCTGTGCTTTTTCCCCAGCCACTGCTGGCACCCCCGGGGACTCAGCCTTGAGTTCCAGCCGTCTAACATTTGTTTGCTGTTTGGAAACAGGAATTATGGTGCTCGATAAAAAGACAGGATCACTCCGAGGCCACTGCTGGCAGCTGGCACAGCCCCAGCCCAGCACCCCGGGGCTCCAGAACATTCCTCCTGCAACGGGTGGCCTTGAGCAGTCAAGCTGGGATCACATGTCAGGGAGCAGGAGCTCGCTGTGGAGGGATTCAGCCCAGGCTTCTGCCCAGACTGCTGCGTCTTCCTGCTTCTGAGCAGCCCTGCTCTCCCCAGGGCACCCTCACCCACCATGGGAGCCCACCAGCATCGCTGAAGGATGCAGATAGAGCTTCCAACCCCAGATTCCCATGGATTGTACTGGGTGAAGGCGAAGCAGCGGTTCATCCCCACAGGGAAGGGTCTGCAAGGGGAATTGCAGTGGGATGACTGATTGAAAGTGTTTGACCAACAGGGTTGGAGCCACAGATGTCCCAGAACATTAATTTTTTCTCCAGGTTTAGTGCTGGTGTAAAGCTGAATTATGGTAGTTGTCAGCATTAGCAAAACACCATCATCTCTGTGCCTGTAACAAGCACAGCGGTGGGGTCTGAGGGCTGGAAGGGATGGAGAGGTGGGTCAGTTCCCATTTTCTGGAAATTATGGGAACCAGGTTATTGTGCTGCAGAGCTGGGACTGGTGCTGGAGGGTCAGCTCTGCCTGTGGTCACCAGCACTGCAGCAAAAGCCATCACAGGGGGCAGCATGGGCACCTCAGGCACAGGAAGATCTTCTCCATCCCACCATGGAGACCATCCTACTTGGGTCAGTCTGTTCAACCAAGGAAAAAGTGACAGGACGAGAAGAAATGGCCTCAAGTTTTGCCCAGGGCAGTTGAGATGGGATGTGAGGAAGAATTTCTTTGCTGGAAGGGTTCTGAGGCGTTGGAAGGGGTTGCCCAGGGCAGTGGTGGAGTCCCCATCCCTGGAGGGATTGAAGAGTCGTGTAGACATAGTGCTGAGGGACACGGGTTAGTTGGGGACTGGTCAGTGTTGGGTTCATGGTTGGACTTGATGATCTTAAAGGGCTTTTCCAATCCAGGCAATGCTGTGGTTCTGTGATCTCCCTCTGCAATGTCAGCAAGGACTGGCAGCATGCTCAGACCCCTCTCAGGGCCCACAGCTGCTCCATCCCACGGAGAGGATGGTGGAAGCTGCATTTGGGGTAAATCCAACCCAGAAATTCTTACAGCACCTGTCAGGGCTCGAGCACGGATACTTGGGGAAGCGCTGGGGTCCGCACCGGCACTCTGCGGCAGATCGCTGTTGATGTAGAGCTCCAGCCCCTCGTTCCCAGGACACGCTGACGCTATTAAGCACAGACTTAGGAAAAGAGGGAGTGGAAGAGTTTTACACCTTCGCAAAACAATGTTCAAGGAGGAAATGAGCAGCCAGCAATTGTAATTGAGATGGATGAAAGGGCGGCCGGCTTCCCCCAAAGCGTTTCAGGCAACATACTTGAGAAGAATATGAAGTGCTGCCGCTTTCTAAAGATCGCCACGCTGCAGCTAAATTATTAATGACTAGGAATGATTTCATATTTAATCTAAAGACTATTAATTACACTGCAGAAAAGCAACACACCATCCTGAGAGCCCCTCTCGCCAACTGAATAATTTAGTGATGCCCCATATTTTACCTCAATGTCAAGGCAGGTGGTGACACGTCTCCTGTGTGCACAGCCCAGCAGTGTTTGGGGCAGATATGGATGTCCCATGGGGTACCTGGTGCTGAGGACCAACCCTGACCTCTGAGCTCTTCATCCTGATGAAAGGTGCTGGGCTTGGAGCCCAGTGGCAACCCCGTCTGTGGAAACGCTGAAGACAGATGTTTATTTGTCCAAGGTTATTTGCTGATCACTGTTACGGTGATCCGAGATGATCATTAAAAAGTGAAATGGGCTGTTTAATAATAATGCTCGGCGCATGCCGTGTGCCTCACATTACGAGGATGTTTAAGCATGAGCCCAATTAAGTCCCTCACATCCCTACAGAATTACCCCAGTTGTGCAAACTATTAGGCAAACTCCAGGCTCCTCGTACTCGCAGGCAATCCTGGAGCCCGGCACTCTGCTAGAGACCCATTTCTATCCTGAAGCTAAATTAAAATCCTATTGTGCCGGTGCTGCTAATATTTCCCACTCTTGTTTACAACAATTAAATTGTGACACTCTGCCAAAATGTACGAGGAAACTAGAAAATGCTGTTGATCAGCTGGAAAGAGGAGGCAAATCCTCCCGCTTGCCTCCTGCCGCCCCGACGCAGCGGTGATGGTCATGGGTAAAACGGCACCTGATGGACGAGGTAGAGTCGTTTGGTTGGAAAAGGCCTTTGAGATCATCGATTCATCATCCTCTGCCGGCGCGTGTGGGAAGCTGTGACGGAGGCACTTGACCCCTCAACCAAACTAAGCGGAGTTTGGCCCAGGCTCCAGCAGAGGTAAAGACCTGAGCCCAGCCCAGCCCAGAACTCCAGTTTCAATCTGTTCTCTGAAAACCCACAAAGGAATTGAGTCATCGATGCCGATGAGCTCGGAACACCGATCATGCGACTAACACATGAATAGTGGGTGGCTTTTCTAAGACTCATTTACCAAGGAACAAAGTAAGTTGTGGGTACCAGGAGTCTTGTGCATACCTTTCCCATCGCGTCTAACTTGATTACGAGCCAACCACTTTATTTCATAAGTACGAGAGCCTGAGTGAGCCTGCTTTGAGCTCTCCCTGCGAGGCTGCATGCTGGTGATCTCCCCTTGAGCTGGGACACCCCTCAAGGTTGCTCCTCAAGGCAGAGAGACCTTTTACCAACAGCAGATCTGTGGTAAGTGACTGATAGCATGCGGAATTAATAGTAATGAAACATTACCAATCCATGGAGCTATTAAATATTAATTATTATAAACTTTGTATAGATAATTCCATGAGACATAAACTGTTGTCCAAGTCTAAGACTAAGATTGGATCTAGCCACACCTAAGCTCTATCATGAGTTTAGAATGCAAAGGGGTCCACTCTGAACCTTGTGGCTCAGCAGGAGGCTCCTCCTTACCCCTCTGCATCTCCAGTCTCTGTGTGAATCATTCTAACTTGATTTTAACTCAGTTTTCCTTTGTATGTTTCTTCCATGCAGTAATTAATGAGGTGAATCTTGCCACCAAACTCATTGAACCTTGGTAAACCACTGTTAAAATTTGTTAAATTCCATCAAATGTATTGAACTCTGTCAAATTATTATTATTACCCCAATGAAACATGTTGCTGCTTCTCTCTTTTGAGTGAGCTGCATTCCACTCTTTCATGACAGAATTAGGACTTTAAATACGAAGTTGAAAGGGTTTTCTTCTCCTTTTAGGTAAGAAATCTGTGAGCTGGATCCATGCAGTACCAAAAAAGCAAAATGCTGATTATAAGGAAGGACTCGAAGGATGATCTCCACCATTGCCGCCCCCAGCACTGCCAGTGGCCTGATTCTGCTGCCCTTCCAAAACAGGTACTGGCACATCTGTTAAAATATCTCCCTGGTTTCTAATTCTCTTTTCTGCCTTGTCTCTGCTCCCCTGGCTCCTCTGCCCCATGCCACCTGTGAACCCCCAAAGTGACCCCCCAATAGTGATGCCCTTGGGATGGCTGGGTTTGTCCCCGTGTGGGGCTCACTGTGCCCCAACGGGCTGGTCAATGCTGCAGCTGCTCCTGGGGAAAAAAGATTTCATGGGGATCCAGGGGTGACAGGAGACCAACAGGGACCAGCATCCAGAGAGCTGCGGGTGCTGCAAAGCTGGCGAGAGCAAGTTAACCAGTGGGGGGAAATAAAAGGCTGTTTAAGAAAGAAATGACTATTTGGTCATGGCTTAGAAGTTGGTACTTAGAAATTCCATGAATTTTAAAATAAAGACATAGTGAGATTTGAACTTTCTTTTGAATACTCACAAACTGCAGTGCCTAATACCTTCCCTGGCCATTAAGGAGCTGTGCTGGAAAGTAGAGAGCGATAAGTACTACACTGATAGAGCAGTTAAAGACGGTAATAGAATTGTGTTTGGAGAGGCTGCAACGCCAGGTATAGAGCCCATACATAAACAAGGCCATTACCAGCCAGGGAAAGCGGTGATAGAATTTCATGAATATCCCCACAAAAAGCTTTGTATATTTATAACAACCTACAGAGTTGTTTGGAGCACAGTCAGGGGCCTTTCAGAGTGATTCCAGAGTTAAATTGTACAACAGATCTGGCTGTCTCCACACTGGGGTATCAGCTGCAGCTGCTGCAGAAGAAGCTGGATGGGGCAGAGATGTCCCGGGTGCTGCAGGGGGGAGCAGGGCAGCCCCCCCTGGGCACCCTCCTGCCTGATCACGGCCCTGGGGTGCTGTGGGTCCTGAGTCAGTGCTGGCAATTCCAACCTGACCGATATTGCCCACAAGTTTTTCTGGTTTCCAGGCTTTTTAGAAAGCTTTTTCAAATGATCCCTTGTTTGCAGGGAAGGGGAAGCAGGAGGGTGCTGCTTCCCCAGATGGGATGGAGAGGGGAATAGGAAAAGCACTTGCTCCTCCTCCATCTGCCTGGAGAAGTTGCTAAGGGGCAGGAGTCAGAAGTTTCCATGTCTTAGAAAAAGAGAAATAAATCTGGGACCCATCAGCCTTGAAGTATCAGAATGGGGCTCCACTGGGACTTTGGAGCCACACACGGAGAGGGCTCAGAGGCCAGGTGAGAGCAGGGGCTCCTCTGAGGAACGATGAACACAGCTGAGATCCTGTACTGGGCACAGACAGAGCCTGGTGCCCACCTTGGCTGCTTTGCTGGCGATCCTGCTCCGGGTATCACAGCATTCCTGGGAAAGGATGTCAAACACAGGGAGGACACACACCTACTGACAAAGCCTGGGTGAGGAGAGCCATGTGAGCCAGCACCCCGAGAAGCCTCTGCAAGAAATCCACACTCTCAACCTCTGCAGCTTAAAAACAGGAAAGCAACCTCTTGAAGATATTTATTGCTTTAATTTAAATAAATAGGTACTTTAAACTTAGAAAAACTTTGCTCTGCAACTCTAGCAAAACCTGAACCCAAGCGATAGGTACGCAGCTTGAGCACGAGCCGTAATAAAATGCTAATTGCAATTCATAAATTATATTGGGATGCCTGGGACTATTGAAGATCCTGGATGAAGTGTAGTGTTCAATTTATCCTGCACATGTTGCCGACAGTGCTGCCAGCCTCCTTCTTGTCCCCCTGTGTTGTTTTGTCATCTCTGTACTATCACCAATTCATCACAAAGGCAACTGAACTCTCCGATGTCCACCCACCAGGTGACTTTGTCTTCGCTACTCTATGACTTCTAAATTAAATTGTCAAAACACATTACTGAGAAAAATATCGCGAAGGGAAAGTTCTTTACCCTTTTTATCCCATCTTAAGAGAGAATTGGTTTGATCTGAAGAAAACGTGTCTGCTTCATTATCCCTCCTGCTATCATATTTCTTCACTGCAGCCGCAGAAAAAGAGTCGATACACAAGTCTTGGATGACATGATGCAGCATCCCACAGGAGTTGTCTCAGTAAATTCTGAGATTGCCCAGGAAAAGCTGGGGGTGGGGGCGTGATTTTCCCTCTCTTTTATTCCTCCCACTCTCAGACAATTTAAAAGAGATTATGGCTGTGCTGGTGTGGATATCCCTGAGCTGGATGTCCCCACTCTGCCAGCACCGGTTGGTCTGGAACGAGCTCCTTGGAGTCCTTGTAAGAGAAGAAATCAGCCCAGGAGAGGCACAGCCAGTGCCCCGTGTGAGCCAAGGACTCCTCGGACCTGTGTCCTCCCCACAGGGCCAAAACCAACTTGCAGACACTAGAGCAGTCCCAAAACTGCTCCAATTTGCACCAAAGGAGACCTTGGGCAGCAGCACCCACTCCCACATCCCACATCCCTCCTCTTTGGTTCCTGTAGGAACCAACACTAATGGTACCCTGCTCCCCAAATACTACTCCGTGCTGCTCCCCACGTACCACCCCACGCTACACAGGTGTGTGACTGTAGGTGGGCTCTGTCCCCCTTCTCCTGATCTGCCTTTCCCCCCCACAACATGGGGTAGCCCCTTGGCCAACGCTGTATCACTCTCACAAATGCAGGAGGTTCCTGCTGCCGGATGCAATCACAGAAAATAATTCACCTGGAAACAGAAAACAAAAAAGAGCCATTTCTCAAAGGAAAAGAGCTGTTGATTTCCCCCTTTTTCGCATTCACACATTGGTCTCTGGGCATAATGGATCAGTCATAAAAAAGCAAGTAACACATTGTGCACTCATTCGTTTGGCTTTGGACGATATTAACATAATACCCACATATTGTTTATTTATTCTGCTATAGTGGAAGTAGAGGAGGTAGTGCCCGACGTTTAAATGGGGTATTTTTAAATGCTCACATTTCCTTAGCCGTTATGATGCATTAGCCATCAGTAGTCAAATTGCCTTGTATTTGCAATTTTATGGCTACATTTTATCAAGCACACAGGAGCTGCATTCAAAGCATGAAAATAAAGTATTCCACTTGTGTTAGGCAAGCACTGTTTCGACACAAGATATGGGCAGAACGCAGAAATCTCCTCTTTTTTTTCTGCCTCAGCTCCAGACTCATCTCCAAATATTGCTTCTACTTGCTGTAGTGACTGCTAAGAGCCCCCTTTATGGCTGTGTAACATCCACGCATCCTCCCCCCACTAAGAGCTCACGACTGAATCTAGCCTGCCGTGAAATCACCCCATGTTCCTGTGCTGGTTTAAAATATCTCCTAGCAAAACTTTATCGTTGCTGTCCCCCACAGAGAGAGTGGCTGCCAGGGTCACTGCCAGTCGCCTTTCTGACTCAGTGTCCAGACTTCCAGCTCTCCCTGCGAGGTAGGAAATGTTGCAGCAAGGAAATAACACCGGGAATCAGATGAAAAGAGCGGTTTTTTTGCAGGGCGCCCAGCACCGCTCCAGTGCCTGGCCCCACGCAGTGTGGCTTCGGTGGCCGGGACGTGCCAGGTGGCTGGTGCTCGGCCTGGAGCAGCGTTGGCTGAAGCCAAAGCTTCCCCTTGGAATCCCAAAAGCAGGACGTGGGGTTACCCCCCTGCGGCCCCCAAAACCTGTGCCTGCCCCTCGTGTCAGCCCCCACGGCTCCCAGGGACACGTTTGTGGAGAGGGAAACCAGTGCTGTCCCCAAAGAGAGCGGCTGGCAGGGAATTCGCTGAGGGGGGTTTGCTCCCTCTCGTGGGCTCCGGGAGCTGGTATCTGAGCCCCGCACGCCAGCAGTGGTTGCAGAGATGGGATTCCAGCGCATCTTGGAAAACAGGAAAGAAAATCTCCCGTTTGACCCCTGGAAGTTGCCGGCAGGTGTGACATGAGCGCAGAGACCCCCCGAGACGCACTCCTGGGCCGGGGCTTCAGCAGTACCTACAGCCCAAATCTAAATCTGCTTTTTGATGGGATTGAATTTTGGGCTCTCCGGAGCTCTCGGCTCCTTCTCACCTAACGCTTTATTGCCTTTATTGTCTCTGGGTCTGATAATTCCATCTGGATTTATTTCTTCCAGAGAGCTTTAGCTGCCGTTCAACCACCTCCAGACTGAGCGTGTAACGTGAATATTACAGAGCTCCCTCTGAGACGAAACACAGTCCTCACATTTTCCAGAAAAGTACAGCTCCATTTAATACAGACATAAAAATGCAGCAGCTATGGCTGCAGTGCCCCTTTTCTCATTCCAAGCTCCCTTTAACAGTGTATTTAACACAAAAAAACCTGCCAAACCACAGCCCATCAGGCTGGAGGCAATAATCCGGGCAGGGAGAACAAGTTAAACGTTAAAACACGCAGAAAGTGGGTGTGCAGCCAGCGTTTATTATGGATTAGCCGTGAATACCGCTTGTTCCCTGAGGAATGAAATCGTCGCACCTCGCGGGAAGG
>NW_010339587.1:0-6186 GCF_000700745.2 Antrostomus carolinensis | reverse complement strand
TCAATAAATATATTATTACATCTCTCTTACGTGTGAGGTGCATAGCTCACTCTGACTCTATCCGTGACATGTGGCTGTACCCAACAGCTCCTTCTGCTGCAGCTCCATGACCTTTCCTGCCCAGCTTTCCTAAGGAAGCCTTTAGATTTTAGCCGTCCCTACACTAACAATGACCAGCAAGCAAATAAGAACCATTTTCCTCAGGAAGATTCAGGCAGCCCATTTCATAAACGCTCGCCTCTTTGAGGCTGAACCAGTCCGACACGGTTAGAAATATGTTCCGTTGTGCATCTGCTCGGCAGAATGTGACGCCAATTGCTTTAGCGTTAAAATGTGATATTAGTACGGCAAGACCGATAGCAAAGAGATACCATGTGCTTCTTCAGCTTGGGAAACAGTTTGCTTAAAATCTGCTCGTGGTGAGCTTGAAATCTCTGCAGCTTCGGGAACCCAGGAATGAAAAAACCTTCAGGAGAAAAGATGAGAGAAATAAAAACTGATCAGAAAAGCAGTGGAGCAGTCACAGGGGCTGATTGATTTTCTAGAACCTCATCCCCTGCACTGCTCGTTGAAGTTGGTTGGACCACAGTGTGCCCAGCTACCTCCCTGCATCCCTCCCAGCACCCACCCTTCACCTTGTCTATGGGGGTGACAGAACCCTCAGCACCAACGCCAGCTGGTCGCTCTCCCCCCAGCCCTGCAGAGCAGACCTGCTCACCTCCCCACCACCTGAGACCTGGCTTGGCCAAGACCTCTCTGGACACATCTCAGTGCTTACCAAGGTTCAGAGAAAAGCTGAAGATGTTTGAACACCACAAACTTGCACAGAGCCCTGTCATCTAGCAGGACACACGTTTAAGACTGTCCGGAGTTATCAAGCCATAAGGCTCAGCCCTCTGCTCATAAAAACCCTCTGTGCACAGATTATTGCTAACCGTAAGTAAGAGGAAAAGATCTTTCATGTGTTTGAAGTAAAATAATACAGCACATTTGGTGGAATTACATCTTCATAAAAGCACAAGGGCACGTAGCTCGTGGCACGCTGAAAACGGAGCATTACATGATGCTCCTGGATGTACTTCTGTGATGTCTCTTAAAAACCCGTAACCTTGAGTTAATTGATTGCCAAGGGCAAGGCACTCCGGAGGGAAGACAGCACCTCTGTGAAAGTGTTAATTACCGAGCACTAAAGCTCAGTGCTGAGAAACCACATTTTTCTCTGACAAACTTGTCTGCTTCCAAGAGTGAAGTTCAGCTCCATAGTCAGATCGTGTCGGTACGTAATTAATCCTGACCTGCTTTAAACAAGTACATGAGGAGAAAAGGAGGCTCTACCGACCAACCTGAACAGCCTTCCCTCCCATCCCAAGAGCCCCCACCACATCCCACCCAGCCGTACCGTGCATGGCGTGCCGCTGGTTGGTCAGCAGCTGGGCCAGCGCCCAAAACGCGTCCTCTTCATTTAAGTACATCAGGAGGATGGCGGCGATCTGGCTCATCCCTTGGCAGTAGCTCACTTCCTGCAAGAGCCAAGACGGGCACACATGCTGCCACGCCGTCGAGACCCCACCATGATGCTAAAGCTGCAGAAGCAGGTCAGGTTGCCTGTGCTGTCCCTCTCCTCTTTCAAGGTCTGTCCCATTTCAAGGTCTTGCCCAAATTCACAGTTCCCATGTATCTACAGCATCTACCATGCCACTGCCTCAGAGAGTGCTTTGGGTTGGAAGGGACCTCTGAAGATCACACAGGTTACAACCTCCCTGCCATCAGCAGGGACACCTTCCACTAGACCAGGTTGCTCAAAGCCTCATCCAACCTGGCCGAGAACACTTCCAGGGAGGAGCAGCCACAGCTTCTCTGGCCAACCTGGGCCAGTGTAAAAAACATCTTCCTTATGTCCAATCTAAACTGTAAAACTGTTGCCCCTTGTCCTGTCACTACAGGCTCTGGGAAAAAGTCTCTTCTGTGTTGCTTATAAACTCCCTTTTTATATCGAAAGGCTGCTAGAAGGTCTCCTTGGAGCCTTCTCTTCTCCAGGCTGAACAGCCCCAACTCTCTCAGCCTGTCCTCATGGGAGAGCTGTTCCAGGCCTCTCACCATCTTTGTGGCCTCCTCTGGACCCGCTCTAGCAGGTCCTCCAGCAAGAGGTGAGGGGCTTGTAGCCAATGCCCTCGACCACACCACTGCCCCACCAGCCCCGCTCCAGCCTGGAGGATGAGGGACAGAAACCTTAGCACAAGAGGTGCCTGCAGCTACTTCAAGGAATGGGATGATAAACAGCATGTGGCTCCGATACTGTCTGGGATTCCTTCAGCCACGTGAGCACTGAAGTCATTCAAGAATAATTAAATCTGGTAAGCATTTATCTGGGATGAGGGAGGGCAGGGTCTTTGTGTTTTTGACTAACCCCCTGAGCATCTTCTGCACCTTCTGGAGTAACTGTCCCCTCCTGGAGATGGAGGCAGTAGGCTCAGCTGCTAATTTAGGCTTATTCTGTCTGTGCCCTTCAGCTAAAAATGACTGGTTTGCTGGAATAAATCAGTGTTTTCAACAAGGATGCCATTCAGTGTACGACAAGAAGTCAGAAACATGACGGACCTTCCAGTCTTGCTGGAAAGCCAAAGGGCAATCCCTTGTCTTTCGCTGACACTTGCCCAAACCTCCTCTGCCAGATGTCATTTACCAGGTGACAAAATGAACAAGGGAATGAAACAACTGGGCAGAGTGTCTTGTGCTGCCTGCAAGGCCGGCAGCTGCCTGTAGAAACCAGTATAAGGACTTAAATCTGGAATTACCGCTGGCTAAACATGGTGGGGTGGTGTGTGTGTGTATTTATGTGTGTGTATATATATATATACACATACACACAAACATACATGTATGCACATGTATAAATACATATAAAGCTTTTTAAAAATCTTTATATATATATATATAAAGCACAACACTATTCACTTTCACAGGACTAACTTAATACTTACGGTGTTATAAACCGAGTACGCTGACAGGACATGGAAGAGTGCCTGTTGCCTGGGGAGAAAGAGGATATTAAAACAGCTGAGCGTGAGGGCTCGAGCTTCGTGTGCACACCAACATGGACGCACACCAACACGGACTCACGAAGGCTCTGAAAACACCCAGCCAACTGGTACTTCTGCCTTTTTCAAGGCACAGGGCTCACAGAACCAGAAAGCACCTTGAGGTGCACATGGAATGGGACCTCTTCCTTCAGGGAGGAGTCACCAGTGATTCCGTGGGGCTGAACCAGCCTGATCCACCAGCAGGTCTCCTGGAGAGACTTGCACACACCCACACGTGCTGTGTTCAACACACCCGCTCTTCAGGTTTGGAGTGGTGGTGGGTTTTTAATGGCATTGCAACCACCCAGGCATCAAGTGTTACACATCCTGGGGAACACACCACCACCACTCCATTAGCTGGCTCCTCTCTCCCTTCCTCTTCTTGCTACAGGAGTCATCACCACAGAGCCAAGCAGCGCAGGCTTCCTCGCTATAGGTCTGTGTAGGGCAGCCAGGTGTGACTCATCCAAGTGACAAAGTCACTTTGTTAAACCTCTCCAACCCTGTCTGTGGTGGAGGCCACGTCTGCTCCATCCCACCCAGCTCCTGACAGACCCACCCCATCACTCCAGCCATCCCAAACCAAGTCCTCAGCAACTGCAACCCTACCACCTCCTGGGACAAGGCACCACAACAAGCTGATGCTTGGCTCAAGAACAGGGGCTGACTGTGGTCCAACGCAAAGAGAGAAGCAGCAGCCCAACACCTGTGGGTCACACCATGGTTTGAGGAGCAGGCTGAGATGGCTTTGCTCTCCTGTGAGCTGCTCTGAGCCAGAAGGCTGGTGGCCACCCCAAGTCAGGGGATGGCTGGCCTCCCCATCCAGCTCATCCTACGCACACCCACTGGCACCGATGCCCGTACAGCCACGTGAATCTTCCCATACTCACTTCACTCCGTAGCGATCCCGAAACATGATGTGGTTCCGGAAGGTGCGGTTCACGTCCAAATCTATCTGCTTGATTTCTGATGAGAAGCTCTTTGCTTGTTCTTTCATTTGCTGGAAAGGAGAGAGGCAGACATGAGGATGGAGTCAGACATCATCTCACCCCAGCTGCCTCCACCCAGCAAGAAGGCATGTTCCCTGCGGTGGGGACCCACACAGAGCTATCGCAGAGCGATGTGGGGACACTGCCATCCTGCAGTGAGCAGTGACCTGCACCCCAGGGTGAACCCCCCGCCCCTTGGCCGTGCTGCTGGCCCAGGGAGAAGAGGACAACCCCATGTTCACGCTACAACAGCCTTCACCCATCTTCCACCGCAGGTACCAAGCGTTCAGAATCTAAAACCTTTACAATTAAATTCCACTCTGATTTCTTTTGATTTCTTCGTGGTACCTGTCCTGGCTGTCACAAAGCAGCGAGATCTCTGTTGGTGCTTCAGGAAAGACAAACTTCTACAACCAACATGCAGACGTAAGCGCCGAGTCCCTGAGCTGTTCAGAGGCTCAGACACAATAAAGTCCAAACTGTTAAGATGGACTCTATAAAGTGATCTCCAATTAGTACCTCCCCTACAGAAGAGAATCATCTTTGGTTTAAAGAGCTTCCACTAGAAAACTTGAGTTTTCTAGAGGGGCCTGGAGCATCTGCCTTATGAGGAGAGGCTGAGAGAGTTGGGACTGTTCAGCCTGGAGAAGAGCAGACTGAGAGGGGATCTGATCAATGTCTGTAAATATCTGAAATGTGGGGGCCAAATGGATGGGGCCGGGCTCTTCTGGGTGGTGCCCAGTGACAGGACAAGGGGCAATGGGCACAAACTGGAACACCAGGAGTTCCAGACAAACTTAAGGAAAAACTTCTTGACTGTGAGGGTGCCAGAGCCCTGGGAGGGTGCCAGAGCCAGAGGCTGTGGAGTCTCCTTCTCTGGAGATGTTCAAAACCTGCCTGGACACCATCCTGTGCAACCTGCTGTAGGGAACCTGCTTTGGCAGGGGGGTTGGACTGGATGATCTCCAGAGGTCCCTTCCAACCCCACCATGCTGTGATTCTGTGAAAAGCAGTTCTGGGGTATTCCCTTGGACTGGTGCAAAAGGAATTGGGAGAGTCCAGAACAGAAGGCAAACTCAAATCCAAGAGTCCCCATGTTCCCCCCATGCTGGCTGATCAAGTGAGGCAGCATCACACAGATGAAATCCACTGCAAAAAAAAAAAGGAATTCAAACCAAAGCTAAGCCCACCTCAACCAACTGCACCCCCAGAGTCCCAAGCTCAACACCCTCCATGGACAAATCCCACCGCAGCCCCATTGGTAACCCACCGCTCAGCCTGGTGCAGGCAGGGAAGGACCATTATGCTATGGCCAAGCATCTCATTTCGCAGCCTTTAGATACCATTGGTGATCCATCCTGCTCCTTCTTTAATATCTCCAGGGGTAATTGCATTCATAAAATACATTTTGTTGACTGTCTCCAGACAGCCTGAGATCAACCAGCAGGTTAGGGGCAGCAGAGATGAGCAGCAAGCCCAGCTTGCCTGGAGCCCAGGGTCAGGACCTCTCCTTGCTCATACAGGAGTCAGAAAACAGCACATCTGCACTGATACTTCATCATCTGCTCCAGCAGCTGCCACCCTACGAACGCTTCTCAGCCTGATACAAGGCACCTCCAGGCTGCTGTCGATCTCCTGAGGTCACCACATCAGCTCTGAGGAACATCAAAAGGTCATTAACACCCAGATGTGTTCAGCACAGCCAATGCTCAGGGCAGTCACAGCATCTCGGGAATATTAACTCCAACCTTGAGAGCAGCTGGATGAGGAGCAACAGTGCAGGGACTATTCTAAATTATCGCCTGCACAAGACAGGGGAGGATAAAAGTGACAACGCGATGAAGAGCTGATGAACAACATCATTTCCCTGCGGTAAATCCTGTGCTCTCTGCATCCTACAGCTCCTTGCTCTCTAGGAAGCAGGCAGACTACCTGAAACAAGATGACTATTCATGTGCACTGGGTCATCTCAGTTCAAATTTCCCTGCTGAAGGCCCTCTTGTTTTCCCTGCCACAACAACGCAGAAATCTCCCAAAGACTGTCAAAATCCCTACTTTGGGTTTTTTTTAAATCACTGCACCCAAACAGACTGGTTTGGGTTAGAAGAGACCTTAAA
>NW_010339586.1:0-5329 GCF_000700745.2 Antrostomus carolinensis | reverse complement strand
TGCGGGCGCTGCGGTTGCCGGGCCGCTCCTCAGGGAGGCCCGGTGGTGATGATGATGATGCTGAAGAAGCCGTGTTCGCCGGTCCACCGGGACACTGTCTGCCTCAGCTGTAGCTTACAGCGTCGGGGGGCTGATGGGACCTGTAGCTGCCCTTCAGAGCTGGTTTTTTTAGTTCGTTCACGCTGGGTGTGTGTGGGCAGTTCTGCTCTTCTGCAGTTTTTGAGTAAGGTATATCCTCTTCAGAAGTTACTGAACGTGCTTAGTTTTGTTTGGTGCCGATTTCTACATGTGTCTCTTAATAGTTGCATATGTGATAAAATATGCATGCCCTTGTACTTTGTTTTCTTTTTTGTTTGTTTGTTTTTTTGGAATGGCATAATGTAATAAGTGCTTTGCTTTACTGATTTATTTGTTGGTGTGTTGTCACAGCCTTCCAATGGATATAAAAGCAGTTGTCAGGAGATATGAAACACGAAATAAGACAGCAGGAACAGAACTGTCATCCAAATCCCGAGTTGATTGGAGACGCACTAAAAGGGAGCTCATAGTACTTGACAGCGATGATGAATCCTCGTGTAGCTCTGAGGAGGAAGAGGCTACCACATCAGAAGATGAAGCAGATGAAAAAGGTGAAACTGTTGTGAAGAGCAGCCTTTCAGATCAGGAAGAGAAAAGCCACGATGGGGAAGTGACAGAAGATGGTGAGGATGAGCATGTCATGCCTGGGAAGCGTAAAAGGTTGAACACTTCTGTCTTGTATGACAGTGATGAAAGTGAAGACAGTGATATACTTGTTAGAAAAGTTTTTGCTAAACGTCACTGTATAATGGATGAAGATGAGTGTTCTGAAGAACAGCAACCTGATAAAACCTGTTCTACAGAAAATGATTCTACTAATAAGAAACAGAAAGTGTTTGCAAAATTGAAAGAACTTGCAAGACAAAGAGCAGCTCGGAGATCCTACAGCAGTGAAAATTGTGAGGTCTGGATTTTATCTTTGAAATTCGACTGGGGAAAATACTGAATGTAGGGGAAGTCGAAGACTAATAGATAGAAATCAGTGGGGTGTTATTTATTTTGTTTTGGTTCTTATTAATGACAAATCAAATTTCTATTACATTTTAACAGTTGTTACATTAACTAGATAACAATATTGACTGCTGAAAACCTTTGTCTTGAGTTTAATTTTAATCACTGAGGATTTAAGAATTTCTTTTCATTTGCTCTTTTTAGGCATTCTGATGACTAAGCAGCTTAGAACACAGGTATCTTATCTTCTCTACATAGGCAGAAAGGAAAAACTTTATAATTCCTTTTTTTTTTTTCCTGTAAAGAAGAGACACAAGAGAGCTATCAAATGATTTTTATCAAGAAGCAAAATACCTGCTGAAGTAACGTAGAGATCTCATTAACTTAGTTCCTACAAATAGACTGGAGAGGTACATGAAGATGTCTCATTTAAAGCTGAAAGTAATTGTCATCTAGTACAGAATAATATATTTTTCCAAAACATATTATTTCTCGTTAATTGAACAAATGGAGTTATGAGAAGGTCAAAAATCTTGTACAGTATGTGGAGTATTTCATGAGTGCAAATACTGAAAATTCTTCTGTTTCACATACTTCTTAAAATTTAATTAGGATTCTAATGATGAAGCAGAAACAGAAGAGGAACAACTCTGTCGCTTGCCCCTCACACCAACAGAAGGTAGCGAAACTGACAGTGACAGCATGAAAGATTTTATAGTGGAGGAAGAGGAAGATGAAGATGATGACAACAACAGAGAGCATGTCAAGAGTGAAAAACAGACACAACAGAAGGAACTAAATACATCGAATAGCGAGTTGCTGGCATACTACGTCCCACACTGTAAGATCAAAATTGGTGACTGTTCTGCATGTATAACTTCCTTGCTGTACTGTAATAAATATTAATGGACAGTAAATACAAATACTGTGTAATAGGATATGATAGTTTAAAAGCAGATTCCTAAAAAGCTTCAATTTATTGTGGAAGTACTCTGATTTCCACAGTAAACTGTCTTATTAAAAGGAGGGTATATTTTGGGGAGAAGGAAAGAAAACCCTGTTGCACAGATTTTTTTAAGTTGGTCTGATTTAGAATGAAGTAGGCTACCTATGATGCAATCATTCCTATCGAGACCTGAAAGCATCACCCTCCGTCTTGTGAGATATACTAAGAGCAGCTGTGTTAATTTGGGCCAAATTCTCTGCTGAACAGTGATACAAAATCCTTGCCATGAGTTTGGGGTTTGGGTGCTTGGGATTTTATTTTTTAATGTATCTTTATTCCATGGTGGTAAGACTTGGGAGCAGAGATCTGTAGGGATTTCTGAATTCATTGGTTAATTTGAACCAAACTGTACAAAGCCAGAAAACTGTCCAAATTGATCTTTCATGAAAACTAGTATCTGGATGGAGCAGAGAGATTTGAAGCAGAACTTTATGCTAGTTCTCTTCTTACTTGCATTGTTGTTCGGAAGCAGGTGTGTTCTGACCAGACAGCTGGTACTAGTGTAGATAGTCACAAGCTTTTGTGGTATTTCTTCTCCACTAAAGACCTGAGCAGAATTGTGTGTGTTTAACAGAAAGTTGGAAAAAAGAAAAAACAAGTAAAATACTGCCATAATCCTGGTGTTCTCTGGTTTGTGTTATTTCCCACTGTTCAGAGAACAAATTATTCTCTCCTTTAAGAGCTTGTAGCTCTTACTGTGGGCTCTTGTTGCTGAAAGGAGGTGTGACTTTAGGATGCTAAAATTCAATAAGATCATTGGGATGAGTAGCACTATTTAAAGCCAGGCTCTTAAGGACTTGTATGTTGTATATTGACTTTTAACATTGTTTACTTGTTTGGGGTTTTTTTGGTAAATTCTGGTTATATTGCTTTCTTCCCAGTATCTCGTTGTGATCATTATATACACTTCAAAAGGATAGTAAAGGCTTTCCTCATAAATGCAATTGATGACACTTTTCTGAGCTCATTATATGGTAAGTAAATTGCATTAAATAATATAATAGTGCATTCAAAGTTATACAAAGATATTTATTCTAAGAAAAGATGTGTCTTCTGATTAGGGTATCGGACTGTGAGTCCTCAGATCTGTTCTGTTTTTACTGCTCTGTAACTTTGAAAGGGAAAAAAATCTATCTGAAAAGGATAGAGTAATCTTGGAATTACATGTAGTCTTAATTCTTTTAAGCCTAGAAGGCGTTCTGAGATGTAGGGAAGTGTTTCTGTGTTACCAATCAGTAGTAACAGTTCAAGAATGAAAGTGAAATTAATTTCTAAGTAGATATCTCAATGAAAACATTGCAAGGTCAGCTGATTTGTCAAAATGTCGAGTGCTTCATGTCTTTTCCTGAGGAATTTGATAGATAATAGTTTGAGTTAGGGAGATTACTCCATATCTGATTTTCTTTCTTTTCCTTTTTTTTAACATTTGTGCTTTCAGAAAAAACAAACAGATTTCATCTGCAGTCAGCACTTCTTGTCATGTACTTGCTGAGGAAGTGCTTTTTGGCATGTGGCCTAGTGGGGCTAGATGGCAACCTCACATGTAGTTTCAGAAGCACTGTAGAGATGGGATTAATGAGAGGACTGTCAGTGTCAGGTTGTGGCAGGAGTTAGCAAAGTGACGAAGAGAGGAAGTTTTTTGTCATCAGAAACTAAGAGAGACTGGAGAAGCTGAAGTACACCACAGACTTCAGAATAAAGGCTGTATATTCTTGGAGCTAAAAATGTCTTTCATCTACCACTGCTCTTACAGTGCTCTGTTCTTTCACCTGTTGGTTTTGTTTTGTTTTACCAAGTGAAAACAATCTTATGAAAAGTAATAAGTAAACTTTGATAGTTTTATGTTTTAATAGCTTCCTTCTATTTCAAATTGTATCTGGTCTACAAAACTAACAACTTACTGCTAAGGTGCTGGAAGTAGATCAGTTGTGTGGGTGAACTGTAGGTTGTATTCTATCTGAAGAACATTGTGTAGTATGAACATAGCCTAGCATTACAAAGATATATTTTTATAACACAGAATGGATTTTTCTAAGTTAATGGAGGTGAATCTGTTAATGAGTTTAAATCAAGAGCAGCTACTTTAGTATCAGAGTTCAGACTTGCTTTGGATTTCCCTGTGAGAGATTTGTTTATGGTCTAGCACAGCTTCTTCAAGTGTTTAGTGTAGCTGACTTGCTGAAAATGTGTTTGTGTAAAGTGTATATGGAAAAACAATTAATTGTAATTTTGGTGGCTCTAATGATAATGCCAATGAACTGTTTTTCTACAGAAAGCTAGATAGCCAGTGGTCCTTCTGGGTTCTGTTCCTTTGATAACAGCATTGCTAAAAGACTAGGGAAGGTAGCTGAATTAATTTGTATGTCTGCATGTGCTGAAGCTCAAGACAATATGAACTCACCTGCACCTGTGAAAGTCCTGTTTAATTCCTGGAGTCCAGCACGTACTTGGAAGACACTTGCAGAATAGTCATAGTTTTACTCATCCTCATGCTTATTTATTTCTTGTGCTTGAGTAAGTATTTGGACATACTTATGCTGCCTAACTCAAGGCATCTGACTGTGTAAAAGTCAGTTTCTGTATGTTCTTTATAAGTGACAGAGTTGTCAAAATTTCTGCTGTGAGGCAGAAACTGCTCAGAGCAGTTTATTTTTATGGATTGCAGCCCACTCCATTATACATTATGAACACCTTACACAAACTGGACAAAAAGCAAGACCTTTTTTTTTTATTTTCCCCTCTTTTCCACTCTTAACTGGGATCAAGTGAATGGGTCTCCATTGGGCCATTCGGGATGACAGCTTTTCACTTTAACCTTGATTGTAGAGTTTATTCATATACCTTTAGCAATACATACTTTTAAAATAATAAAATATATCAGTTTATCAAAGATGCATGGATCACTTCTAGGGCTAACAGTAGCAAAGGTATTCATTTATTAAAATTTTCATAGTTCTTAGTATCCAGAAGCATAATATCTTTGAAAATGTTATTTGAAGAAACTTATACAACGTAAGCTGGTCAGCAAATTAATAATTATTCTCTCTGAACAGATGGAACAAGACAAAAGAAATATGCACAAGATATGTTGCTCTCATTTCATTATTTGGATGACCGCTTCATTCAGCCTCGTCTTGAGAACTTAATCTCTAGAAGTCGCTGGAAAGATAGATACAAGGTATGTAGCTTCTCCTTTAAATAGTGAAGTGGGCTCCAAATCATGTTATTACTGGAGGAGTTTTTTATATAATGTAATTCTTAGTAAAGGTATAAAAATCACTATAATTATATATA
>NW_010339585.1:0-8312 GCF_000700745.2 Antrostomus carolinensis | reverse complement strand
AAAAAAAAAAGAACACATTTTTGGATGACTCTTGCAAGCTCTGTAGATGCTTTTCATTCTGCAATAAAGGATTTCTCTAATCTTTTTGTCAGAACAGTAAGACTGGAAAGAAATGTTACAACTGGAGGAACTTCAGAAACTGAAGAACAGATGAACTAAGCATAATGCAAAGAGCCAGACTTACCTGAACTATCCCATTAACATGAAAGCACATCACAAGCTCTGGGACATTGCATATTAAGTTGTCCAACCAATAGTCAATTCCTGTTAGCACATTTATTGGCTTGTTGTTATCCCTAAAAACAAATATTTCTAGTGTTAAAGTGTTTATTTACTCTTCAGAAAATATTAGATATGTCTACTAATGTGATCTACATTTCAGTCACCTGAGGGTGGATGGATACTAAAACAATTACTTGTGAATTGTCATATTTTATAGAAGCAAACAAGGAGTTATAGCAAACAAAACCGATGTACTGATCTCTCCAGTGGAATACATTCACATTCCCTCAGCAATCTTGTATTTTTGCCCATACTTACACTAAAACTTTAACAAGCTTCAGGTATCACACCATTACCAAGATAGTAAGTACTTTAGAAGTCCTAAATGAATAGTAGTTATTAGCTGCAACTAATTATAGCACAAGCCTTCTCCCAGACCTTCCAAAATTCCTTGCAAAGCAAGGTACTGTTAATTCCTAGATATGTCTTTAAAAGATGATAAATACACCAACAGAGTTTCAAGTTTTTGCTCATTCTTTGCCTATGCAAAGACCTGCAATCAAGTGATCAACTATTAGTGAACGGTAAGACAGTCAGAACTACTATAATCACAAGTTTAAAGTATTTAATGAATTACACACCTAGCAGTTAATGAAATTCAGAACCCCAGTAAGAGAACTATTACTGCCCTCTTTTATAACAACAGCAAGAGAATGAAATTAAGGTCTAGATCTACAGAAGTGTTTTAATACTCATTCACGCTGAAGTCAAGGAAGATTGCAAATCACCAGTACTTTCAAGAAGAGATTTAGTCACAGAGCCAGAAAAAGCAGCACAACATGTCAAGTGGCAAGAACATGTGCAGTGGCATTGCACTGGGACTGTTTGTTTCCTGGCATTTTACAATGCCATTGCCTTTTAAGTCTAAAGCATTAATTTTATTTTTTTAAACCAGATGTAAAAATTTAGAGTCAACAAAGTAAAAAACTAGGAAGCAAAGCAACAAGTCAGTCAAGGCTGGCATATATATCTCATTAACTTCAGAACTGACCTGAGACGCAAGCTCACAGCAGGGTATCTCCCACCTCCAAAGATAGGCATATTTGATCCTACTAACATGTGGATATCTTCAAAGGTCCACAAGATATTACGAACAAAGTCATTTTTAAGTCCCTTCATTAAGAGAAAAAAAAAAAAAGGGTCTGTAAATCACTATGGTGAAACATGTTCTCGATGACACTCTGCAGAATTATGAGAAAACAAGCAGCAAAAGCAGCAAATAAAAGACAGCACATAATGAACTATGCTACACATCCATGTCAACTTAAAAACTGAGATCACAGATGCCACAAAAGCTACTTCTACAGGGGAATTAAGTTTTTCTCTTGGTTCCAATTTAGACCAGATTTTTAAAGGTTGGATTAAATCGGGGGTTGAGTGTTTGAGCTCAAATTTCACATATAGCATACCTGACTGTTTTCCCCGTCATTGAACAAAGTAGTCAGGTTTTGTTCTTTGGGGGCTGAGGCCACATGCCCCACTATATATGAGGGTTCAAGAGGCACACTTCCCTGTGAAAAGCACAAGGATAAGGAGTGATTCTGCTGTTGAGATAAAGTTAGGCCATTAAAAAAGTAATCTGAACAGCAAAAACATATAAGAGAAAAACCTTTACCTCTAACATCTTTAAATAAATATGTATTAAATGACAAAAAGCCTCTAGTTCATGTCTATAATGCTTATTTTCTATAGCTAGTACCAACATTTGTACTTTATATTCTCATAGGCTTTGGAAAGAAATCAGAAAGTTTTTATAGAAACACTTTATTACCCTAGGGTCAGCACCAGATTATCAGTTCCCAGAATGTAAAACTTCTATCTTGATGTCTTCTTATTTGAAAATTAAAGAAAATGACACTGTACATTTTGCACTGTACAGAATGCACAACAGCTTCTTTATGATGAACAGTCTGCTTTAGTTCCTCAAGAAGGTGGAAGAGATAAGTAGTCCTTTTTTTTCTGAAAGCTTCTAAAGTACTGAAATATTTCTGTACTTTAGAATATCACTACACCATAACACATGCAGTTACAATTTTCTGGATAACACGGGTTAGATGGATAGTTAGCTCATCAAGTCATTTGGCATATCAGTTGCTAATACTGTCTTAAGCACAACTAGAGCATCATTACTGTATTAATGTAGACTGAATACAATAGCTCTTTCAACCTCAAATATTTAATTAATTCCTGTATTATGTTACTCAACACCAACAGGAATTAACAGTTTCCATAAATAAGCTTAACCACAGCCTGAAAGCCTGGATTAGAGCCTAATACTAATCATTGTTTGTTGCATAATTACTGTAAACATCCTCCCCTTCCACTTGTGTAATCTCCCAGCAAGTATCTGTAAATGTTGCTTAACTCTTTTGCAAACATTTTCATAGATCTTCATTTTCCTCTTCGCTTAATAAATCCAGGGCCACAACAGATCGATTTTAATGGCAGATTTAAAAAGAAAGGCCAAAACCTTAGGTTTCCATACACACCTTCTGAATAGCAAATTTTCCTAGTTTCAGGTAAAGTCATTGATGACTAATCCTAGCCAAATGTTGTTTCTCAACAATGCATAAATATGTATTTAGTGTTAAAGCAACAGAAAAAAATCACTTCTGAAATTTGGAGCTCTGAAACACTGGCAAAAGCTGAACTGCACATACTGCCAAGTTCTTCTGATGCCTTAGTTCATTTCTTTCAGCAAAGAGTACTGCAGCAGCACCTCTGAAAAACTTTCAATGTATAAGCCTCTACAAAAACTAAGGTGCCATTTAAAACATTACATCCACTAACCTGGTTAGAGGCACCTGGATCTTCAGATAAGGAAGAAGGCATTTCAAAAGGAGCTGGCCAGGAGGCCCTTCCTGCTTCATCACTCTCACCTGAAACAGGACCCTCCTGGTGCTGTTTTGAAGTGGAAGGAACAGGTTGAGCAGCTCCATCACCATTAATGCTGACAAAACAACATTAAAAATTTCAGTCAACAATATGTAAACAGAATCCATTTTAGAATTGTTATATTTGATGTACTGTTCTCAAAGAATGACTTTGCTAATACAGCAGGTGTTGCAATCTACATAATTTAATGTAGATTAATCTACATATTTGAATGTATATTATTTTAATCCTTGCATATTTTAAGTTGTTCTTCCCTCAAACTTAGCTCTCTGAAGGAATACTGAGATATGCAGTTAATTAAATTACTGGTTTTTTTATACTTAAAGTGCTTCAATTCCTGTTAAAAAAGTTTACATGTAATTTCCTGATTTCAGCCTTCAATTTGCTCTTAAAGTATAAATTTTTTGTCTTAAAGCATAAGTATAAATCAGTGAATAAGACAGAACACAATGGAATTTTAACATTTACTTCAAAACAAGAAACCAAGCAAAAGTAAGTGGTACAGAATTCAAGATTCACACAGACATAAGGTTACCTGTAATACAAAAATTTAGAAAGTATAGCCTTCTGGTACCAGTGTTCTTTACTCTTCTTCTTTCGTTGCCACTTCTGATCAATCAATCTTTGATAAAACTCTTTCAGCCACGTCCAGTCCCCTGTCTAGGCAATATCATAAATATGAAATTAATACCAAGAAGTAGCTGCAAAGTAAACCAAGAGTCTTCTGAATACTCATCCACAACAACAAAAGGAACCCAGAAAAGAACTTCACAGCTAAAGTCTTGAATCAGTCATTTATTGGAAAAAAAAAAAAAGTATCTTCTAGAGAAGTTATGTTCTACTGCAGAGCTGACTTCATTAGAACGTCAGGAACATGAGGTTACACAGCAACAAATACTTATTAATAATAAAATTAATAAAATAGTATGGCAATATAAAATTAATAAAATAGTATGGCAATATAAAATTAATAAAATAGTATGGTAATATAAAATTAATAAAATAGTATGGCAATATAAAATTAATAAATTAATATAACAATAAATTAATAATTATTAATAAAATTAACAGTATAGCAATACAGAAGCAATTACAGGAAAGGGGGACATGGAATTTTAATTCTAGAATATAGGACATGATATTTAGTTCGTGGGTAAAGCAACTGCTGCAGAGTAGAGCATCTTTTGTCCTCGGGAACTTTAATACATATATGCTTTCTTGCTGGATACACTATTCTTGAAATAATGTCTTTTGAATGTATGACATACTGAAGAAAATCAAAACCAAGTAGTTCACCTGAGATGACCTCATGAAGAGTTCCTGAATATCTAGCTCATCCAACAGGAGCGTCCGCCCGATGCGATGCACTGCCATGCTCACGTGGGACTTGCTGTAAGGTATCTTCAGAAGTTTTTTAATATTCTTGCAGGGAAAAGGAGAAAAAAGAGAACAGAGAGAATATTCAATATAATTATACAGCATTGTAAGACAATTCTTAGGAAGCTGTAAGCAAAGAATACACAGCTAACACCGGAGAGGCACGGGCAGGCAAATGAAACCTTATCCAGCCAGTGATTTTAAGAATGCTATTCCACAAGATGCTGCATTGGTTGTGGTCAGAGATCATGAATAACAGTGATAAAGAGATGAAGTAGTCAGTATAAACCACATACATGATCTCTCTTTGGATCATCACGAGTAGGTATCATCAAAAATGACAAAAAAAAAATACAAGTGGATGATTTGGATGTTAAAAGCTTTATCTTCACTATAGGAATAACAACACCTTGTCCAAGGAATCTGGACAGAGAGCTATGTCTCAATAAAAATCTGCCAAACATCAACACTTGATCAGTAAATCAGTATGTATGTTTCCTCTTCTGAATAGTCCCATCTGAATTCTACATATATTACTAGCACCAAAAAGGCTGGCAAAAATCAGAATGAAGAAGGCTGGACAGGAGCTCTCTTTTCTACATAAGAATAGAAAAAAAAAAATCATATTGAGAGTAATAATTTACATCAAAACAACTGATTTCAAACACACAAGACAACTACATTGCAAGACCAATGTGCTGCATTCACTAAAACATGTATTTTAGCTGAAGATTATTTGTAGAAATCCAGAGGAAACAGGATTTTATTCACACATTTCTTTTTCAGTGATCACAACTCCCTTAAATGACAAAGTAAAAGTCAGGTGACCTGTTGGGGAGCTTTACTTTCCCTCAAAGGACACAAAGATGACAGAAGTCATGACAGTATCTTAATAAGGCCTAAAATAAGTTTTCTACAACATAAGAGTTTGTCAGAACTTAAGAAGTTACACATACCTCTGAATCAGACACAACATCAACATCATTTCCAACTGAGTCAATGAAGTCATATGCCATCCCAAAGCTATTCAGAAAATATTACAAGTTAATACAAATGCAGTGTGGCATTAAACAGATACATGGTTTTTTAGGCTTATTAAATCTTTGAAAGGTTTTTCTTCATCAAAAAAACCACTCTAGCTAAACATTATCAGGTGTAATTAGATCTGAAGTTAATTAACAAAATAATTTCACTTTTACACTCTAAGTTTTTCAAAGATATCTTTGGAAGCAATTAGACTCAATTACAAAATGTTCTAAAAAGCAGTTTAAGTTTTGATGACATCAAGAAAATCAGAATGACTTAAAGTGTTTGTTAAGACAGCTATGGGAAATTAAAGTAAGTTTTGATGACATCAAGAAAATCAGAATGACTTAAAGTGTTAAGACAGCTGTGGGAAATTGGAAAAATTGAGGTTTGGGGGATTTTTAATACTAAAAAAAGAAGTTTTTCAAAGACTTTCTCTTTAAGGCATTAAGCATGTTAAATACTTTCATTTCAGCAGCTGTCATTTCATTTTACCTCTTATTTATGTTTTCTAAAACTGGCCTGTATAACAGACACATCCTTGTATCTTCATCCACCCTCATTAAGGCCTCTCTAAATTACACGCTATCTAAATTAGAATATTTCAATGTGCAGATCATTCTCTAAAGTTAAAGCAGATATTACAGATAAACCCCAAATACATGACATGCAAGTGGCCAAAGTTATACTTGTGCTATTAGCTTTTTAATACTGACACTAGAGGCAGTGAGATTAAACTGCCCCCCTTCTATTTGACTAACATAATATCTAAAATAAGCAGGAAAAACTCATAAAGTCCCAAGAAACACATTATTGTGCTCAAATATGTACAACTCCTTGAATAGATTATGAGGATTTAAATACAGACCCTCCACAAACTGTTAAATTTCACTAACTAGTTGACTTAGTGTGAATTTGCTTGTTCAGCACAGGATTTAAGCCTCCTATTTATAAACACTCTGAACTCAACTCGTACAACTACTTAACAAACATCCTCACTGAAAGGTAACACCGGGTTTTGGTTTTGTCCCATATTTCACTTCCTGTGTTCACTCTGGACAGGACTATGAAATTCCTTCTGCCATTAGTTAGCCACGTCCAGTTTCTAAAGATCCAAAAGAGTTTGTGGTTCCAAGGGGAACCACTCTTGTTTCATTTTCACCTGTTATCAAAAGCAGAATGGCTGGCTGAACCAGTCTAGTGTGATTTTGGACAACCAACAACAGCCAAGTAGGGAAGAACAGAAGTCAGTTTGACTGTCACAGGCAAGGTGTCAACATACACTTGAAAAAAATAATCATCAACAGCATTACCAACATCATTAATCATTTATAAAGCAGACAAGATTAGAGCATACAGGCAAGAAGCAAGGATGAAAAAGTAGAGGAAGAATGGTTAAGAAAAAGAAATAGCAAGCTGCTATGGTAAAGTCTGTACTTTATACTTTGAATTATATAGGCTTCAAGTTCACTATTAGAATTATTCTAAAAAGGCCTGGAAAAAACACGAGTTTGCTGATATTTACCTTGAAAAGGGTTTACTTTTTTTGTTGTTGCCAAGAATGTTTGTACCCGCTGGTCCCAGCTTGGCACTTTCACGTAACCAGTTGGCAGGTGGAAGTTTCAAGTCTGTTTTCTCCTGAAGACGGGCAAAGGCTGCTTGTGGTGGGGCAGAGGAGTATTTCACCACAGCACTGCTTTTCACTTCGTTGCCTCCAAGAAACAATACCGATCCCTGGTTTTCAAAGACAAATTAGTCTTTCATTTGTAAAATACTATCAATTAAAACTATCAAACTTGCTCTATGATAAGCTATTTTTACCATTATATATATATATATATATTTACCACTTACTATTAAGTGACAAAAGCCCAGTCCTGTATTCACTTACAACTTTCTCCTGCATACATACACGAGTATTTGAGTCACCTTGATTCCAAGACTTGTGTCAAGCATGTGCTCCACTTTAGGAGTTATAAGGCTAAAGTGCTATTATAGTCGACTCCCCACAGAACATGAAATTACTCAGAAAGGGCAAAAGTAATATATAATTCCTGTGAAAGTAAGTGGTCACTAACAAACATTACAATAAAGCTAAACACTCGCCTTCCTGCCTTAAAAAGCAAGCCTTATGATTGTTTTCTTTCCTTTTTTTTTTATTTTTTCCCCCAAATACAGTAAAATATGCAGCTGTCACACTTGGGTTAAGAGTTTTGAACCAAAAGCACTGGTGAGGTTGCACCTTGAGTGCTGGGTTCAGTGTTGGGCCCCTCACTCCAAGAAGGACATGGAGGTGCTGGAGCGTGTCCAGAGAAGGGCAACGGAGCTGGGGAAGGGTCTGGAGCACAAGTGTGATGAGTTCCCTTGTGGTTGAGGGAACTGGGGGTGTTGAGCCTGGAGAAAAGGAGGCTGAGGGGAGACCTTCTGGCTCTGTGCAAGTCCCTTGGAGGAGGGTGGAGAGAGGTGGGGGTCAGTCTGTTCAACCAAGGCCCAAGGGACAGGACAAGAGAAAATGGGCTCCAGTTGTACCCAGGGCAGTTGAGATTGGATGTGAGGAAGAATTTCTTTGCTGAAAGGGTTCTGAGGCATTGGAAGGGGTTGCCCAGGGCAGTGGTGGAGTCCCCATCCCTGCAGGGGTTTAAAAGACAGACAGAGGCGGTGCTCAGGGACACGGCTTAGGGGACACGGTGACAATTAGACTTGATGACCTTAGAGATCTTTTCCAACCTTAA
>NW_010339584.1:4737-48523 GCF_000700745.2 Antrostomus carolinensis | reverse complement strand
AACCTTGCCATGCAAACCCAATACATCTACATAATTACTTCCTGACTGTTTTCTTCTTGATCTGCTGGGGAATTCCTGTTTTCTTGCAATGTTCTGTGGCTCTGGCTATAATACAAATAGAGTTTTGAAATGTACACCAAGGTGACTTTGAGTGCATTTTTTAAAATGGTAAAAGGATACAGAACTCAGCTGGCTGTATTAAGCTCTTGAGTTCTTGTTTACTGCTATCAGGGTTTGTTAATATGAAGTAATGAAGAGTAGCCAGAGATTTTTTTCTTTTCCAGCTTTCACTAAGTTGTATCTACTTAGAAATGCCTTTACATTATGCTTTTTTCAATAGAATATTGATTATTTCACTGGAGCTCTAGATGGTATCCTCTCTTAAAGGAGTGTCTGTTTTGTTTGTTGACGTACACTGGTGATCTCCTCATAGGGGTAAGTTGTGTGGTTACCATTCTGTAGGTAGGAATAGGTGAGATGACAGGAATATCTGGATGCCCTGTTGTACTACTCTTCTGTTAAGCTTGGATTGCCCTGGGTTCCAGAGACTGTGTTGTTTTTGCCTACTGGAAAGCAATATAGAAAACAGTAGGCCTTTTTGGATTAGGTGGTAGACATCTTCATCTGATTCTAGTGTTTTGGGCAGCATTTCAGTTTCCCTTTTTCAAAGGGTTTTTCTTACCAATTCATTGGTCTTCTCACTGTTGTTTAGAATCTGTCCTGTTTTCCTCAGCTTCCCTTTTCTTATTTCTACCTGGCCCCCGTGGCTGAGAGGTGGAATGCTGGAGGCAAAGGCAGGTTCTCCAAGTCATGTTGGCTGTACCTGTATGGAAAAGCTGTTCCAGCACCTGCTGTCAGTGAGGATAACTGTCTTGCTGCCGTTTGCTGTCACTCTCTTGCCCTTATTTGTTATCCTTTGACCAATTTTTAGGAGACTAAAAAACTTAAGGTAAAACTTCTTTACTGTGAAGGTGCCAGAGCCCTGGGACAGGCTGCCCAGAGAGGTTGTGGAGTCTCCATCTCTGGAGATGTTCAGAATCCACCTGGACACTTTCCTGTGCAACCTGGTGTAGTTTGTCAGGGGGGTTGGACTGGATGATCTCCTGAGGTCCCTTCCAACCCCCACCATTCTGTGTTTCTGTGACTATGCTTATGTCATGATTCTGAGTAACCTGGTCCAACCTCAGAGCTGACCCTGCTTGAGCAGGTTGATATCCTGAGACCCCTTCTGACCTGACTTGTCTCTGTGATCCTGTAGGGATGATGATCCTGATGCTCTGTTCAGGAAGTAGTGCAGGACTCCCCTTAGAAGATCGCATACAATAAATAAATGGTGCATGTCTTCCCCTTCCCCTCCTCCCTTTTTGGGGTGCAGCCTCTGGTTCTCACATTACACTTGTAATTATGGTGATCTGTAATTTTTAAAGGCTTCTCAGTACTGAACATAGACAAATCTCTCTTCTAAAGATAGTAATATAGAATCAGAATAAGGAGTGGAATGTCATAACATATGGTAGTCTGTTTATAATGATTATTCCTTTTCTTTAGATAGAAGAAACTGCTGCTCATACATACCTTGTCAGGTTTGAATTGTTCAAGGTCTTTTGTAATTGCAGTTATTGGAAAGATGCTCACAACTTTGATAGAGCTTTAATTCTATGCTGAGAATAAATTGGAAAATCTGGGAAAGAGAACAATTCTGGGTGTCTTGTGACTTTAAGCATATTATCCTGGATTTTTCTTAAGCACTCAGGGAATAAAATACCGTTTAGAATTTACTGAGGAAGGAAAGCAGACTTTGTATTTGCTATAAAGCCTCTAAATAGATTTTTCAAAGGCTGTATATTATAGTCAAAGACATAATACATGACACAATCTACTGTCACAAGCATGGAAGCATATTTCAGTTTACCATAACCAGCTTTTAATGTCTGTATATGACCTCTCCAGTTAAACTCAGTTGGTTGCTTCTCATGTGTGAGAAATAGTGAGTGTATATGTGTGTCTCTAAGTCTCTCTCTGTGCATTTTCAATCTCTTTTAACAGAACTTTCAATTTTGACTCGTAAAAGCTCAGCATACTACTGATCTAACCAAGGATTAAAACACAGGAAGTTAATGTCCAGACACTATTCAGCAGTCAGTGGGAATGTTTGATTCTGTTTCCCCATCTCTTTAAAGTGTTGAAGCTATAATTGCAAATGTTGTAGATAGCATGTGTGTATGGAATGCACCTGTTACCAATATCTTTATTAATCTTTGGCTCATTAATTTCTACATGACTTAGATGCATATACTTCAGGAATTCTGTTGTGAAGCTTTAAACATGCATGAGTTGATTTTGCTCACCAAATTTTTTAACTTATGAGTCTTGTAATCAAGTGTTACCCATGTCTGTCTTGTTTGCTATTCTATACACAACAGAAGGTCCAAAGGGAAGATCTCAGCTTGCTGTCTGTTAAGCTTCAGTTATTCTTTTCAGATTGTGCTGCCTTTAGTGACATTAGTGGGAATGTGCATAATCCTAGAGACTGCCTCGTTGCTATAGGTGAAGAGGTGGTAACCTTACCTCTAATGGGCAGGTCTGTGAAATAGTTGATGTCATTATGTTAGAGACTGAATAAATATTGTGTTTTAGAGTGTTTTGGTTTTTATTGCAATGCATACTAACAAAACATAGCAATACTGAATCATCATTCACTAGAGTCTTCTAGACAAATGGTTCCTGGCAGGGGTTTTACACTGGGGAGAAGCTTCTGGCAGGCTAATCAAAGAAAATGCCTGACAGACAAATAAAAGCATTTACTAATCTTTTTCCAGATTTACCGTGGTGGCTACTTTTAATTCGTCAGAAAGCATTGATTGGCAAACTTCCAGGAGACCATGAGGTTTGCAAAATAACAAAGATTGCCGTGATTCCACTTTCTGACACAGAACCTCAGGATCTAGAATTAGAGGTATGACTGTCTTCAATGAATTCTGACTTTCCCCTTTCTGCTTCAGTGAAATTTAAATGTGAAATACAATACTTAAACACATGCCTCCTATTATTATTTTTTTTTTTTCTGGTGTATGCAGACTTATTGAACACTTTGTGCTTTTTAAATGCTGTTTTTCAATTAAACAAGACCTCAGGTTTGCAGTGCCCACTCTCAAGTACTTCAGCTTTTTTACTCCTGAGGTTATCCTCTAATGTCTCTAAGACAGGGCTTCATGTGTGTGTCTTTTGGTGGAAGAAGCTGTCATATCTTTGCCCTCTGAATCAGGAGAGAGTTTGTTTGGGGTTGTTTTTTTTTTTAAGGGTTGCCCTTGCTTCCATCCTGTTTTGGAATCTTAATTCCATAAGTTGGCTTCAAGGGGAACCCTTACTTTAAATGTTGCAGATTTTTTTACAAAAGAGGATGGATAAAGGAAAAACAATACAAGTGACTGACACTAATTTACACTGTAATTTGTGTGGGAAGTTGAGGTGGCTCTGCATACTCATGACAAATTGAGGCAGACATTCTCACAACTGCAGGAGAAAATTATGCTGTAGATGGAAACCTGCATGTTCCCCTTGCATTTCGGAGTGTCTTCCCTAGGTTTGTGGATATGAACTGCTTGAGAGAGTCCAGTGCCGAGCCACCCGGATGATTAAGGGAGTGAAGGATCTCCCTGATGAGGAAAGGCTGAGGGAGCTGGGGCTCTTTAGCTTGGAGAAGAGGAGACTGAGGGGAGACCTCATTAATGTTTATAAATATGTTAAGGGCAAATGTCATGAGGATGGAGCCAGGCTCTTCTCAGTGATGCCCAATGGTAGGACAAGGGGCAATGGGTGTGAGCTGGAACACAGGAGGTTCTACTTAAACTTGAGAAGAAACTTCTTTATGGTGAGGGTGACGGAGCCCTGGGACAGGCTGCCCAGGGAGGGTGTTGAGTCTCCATCTCTGGAAACATTCAAAACCCGCCTGGACGCCTTCCTGTGTGATCTCATTTAGGTTCCTGCTCTGTCAGGGGGATTGGACTGGATGATCTTTCGAGGTCCCTTCCAATCCCCAACATTCTGTGATTCTGTGTGATTGCAGTCTTGCTTTTGTAGACTTTGATTAAAATTTCCTTGAACTTTTAAAAGCGTATTTAAGGATTGGCTTTAATTCAATGTCATTATTTAGCTTTGTAAAAAGCACCATTTTGGGATAAACAAGCCAGAGAAGATTACGCAGTCCCCAGATGACACAAAATTTCTGCTGAAGACTCTTACTCAAATTAAATCAAATGTGTCTGCTCCAAATAAAAAGAAGGTAAAGCTTTGTACTATTTTCTTGTTTTTTCTTCCAAAATGTTCAGTTGATAATTCAAAGGTTGTGGTGGATGATCACTTGGAGTATTAAGATCTAAAAAGAGAACTAGTGAAAAACTGCAGAATGTGCAACTGCTGTCTTGAAGTTCAGTTTAATTTTTTATTATTTAATTTTGGCATTTAAAAATTATTATTTTTCATTTTGTAATTATATAATTTTGGCAGAATTACTAAGAGTGCCTTCTTACCAGGATTACCTTCAAGTGGGATTCTAAACTTCTAAAAATTGCTCTGCATAAGCATCTCTTATAATAGAGAATTGGAGACAAAATTTGGTGTGCAGTTCCTTAGAGAACACCGTGCATCAAAATGCTTTTAACACAATAATGGCTTGGATTAGAAAGTCCAAACAATCTTTATTCAAATTAGAACAGGTAGATGCAATATTTCTTAGGAACTCTTGAAATTGAAACATACTAGAGTATAAGCTCCAAAAGTTTCAGAGTCTGACTGCTCTGAATGCCTGTACTGCTAAAAGTAATAGCATGGTATTTCTGAAGATGCTGTCCCTTGTGTTTATTTCTGCTATTAATTTTGAGATGTCGCTCCTCAAAGGGAAAATGTTTGTCCTGCAAGGTTAGAAATAGCATTTAGCAAATATGGCTGGAGTCATTTTAAGTCAAAGAGAAAGACATAAGAAAGCCATTACTTTTCTTTCAGATTAAAGAAAGCAAAGAGAAAGAGAAGTTGGAGAAGAGATTATTGGAGGAGTTGTTCAAAATGTTCATGGACTCAGACTCTTTTTACTACAGCCTAACCTACGACCTAACAAATTCTGTGCAGAGACAGAGCGCGTGTGAGAAAGCTAACTTACCACTGTGGCGAAAAGTAAGTTGTGTGGTATTTTTGGGGGGGTTTTGGTGGGTTTCTTTGTTGTTGTTGTGGTTTTTTTTTTTTTCCCTTTCTTTTGAGAGAGGTGCTGTTCAATAATATATATGGTCCAAACTTGACTGATCACATTCTGTGCTGGTATAATCTGCAGCAACTGAAGATCTTGCCCTGTAACCAACTTCAGTGTAAGGAAATGAAACAAAAGTCTCCAGCAGCATGTCTTGAACTGAGCCATTATATTCAAAAGCAGAGTTTCACGTACAGCTGTAGTGAATAACACTGGTATCTTTACCAAAGGTACTGTGAAACTTTACCTGAAATACTGCAAAACCTGACCTTTTTGTTTTAAACAGGTTGATGACAGATTCTTTTGGAACAAGCACATGATTGAAGATCTCATCAGCATTGACGTGAGTCTTATTACTAACAATAACGTGCATTATGAGAACCATTCTTTAGTTTTTGTTGAAATGTTTCCTTAAGGCCTCACAGAAGTTTACTCAGAAACCTGCTTGGCAGACAGGTCAGGCTCAGGGCTGTGCCTTCTGAAGCTGAGCAACTGGCATTACCCTTTTTCCCCAGCCAGCCTTCCAGCAGCCTTCTAGTTAGCTTGTGATCATTGCTAACAAATGACCATCAGCTGAATTTAAGATTTTATTACAATAAAGCAGTGCAGAATAATGTGCTGTGTGGTATGTTTGTGATGATTTCTGAAGGTAAAATTAAGATGTATTCATTTGTGAAATGGATTATCCCTGAACAGAGCTGAACTTGATAAGGAGGAGCCAGATAAGAAGGATGCTCTGAATTCCACAGTTTTGTTGAGACAAGATTTTTGTCTTCCCAAGTGGATAATACCATTTTTCTCCTTGAACAGAATAGCTGATCAGTGTTAACAATAGTTTAGAACAAGTTATTGTGAAGAGCTATTCAGAGTAGATAAAGCATTTTCCTGGCTAATGCGCACATAAAGAAGCAGAGCCACCACTCTTTTTCTTCAATATATGGTGTCACTTCATTCTAAATTAATCTTGTACATAAAAGACTTGAGTTATTAACTACTATATGCCAGTTTAGGCCAAGCCTTAGGTTCTTTTAAAGATGACAGCAGACATCTTACCTTATGCCCTGCATTTCTTTCATTAATAATTTTACATATTAATGGTTATGGAGTCAGAGCAGTGTAAACCTGGATGCTCTGAAAAGTTGAGTATAACGTGGGAGTTTAATTTGTTGTATTTTCATGTTATAAGATATAAATGGATAACCTTGAATTAGTAGGGAATTCGGATCTCAACTCTGTTTAAGAAATTGAAGCTTTAGGGTAAAAAAGCACTAATGTGCAGACCCCTGAACCAGTTGGCTTGGTTACTAAGTTGGCCCATATAAAGCTTATGCTGATATGTTTTCCTGAAAACAGACTAACACCATTACACTCTTAAATCTTTATCTATCTACCTATGTAAATGTAATATAGTATATGTCCACACAGAGATTGTAAAACCACCTTAAAGCAGAAACTAGTTAATTACCACTATTTCCTGCTCTATCTGACTATTGCTGTGTTTGACATGAGTAGTTGCTACTTTAAGCTTTTAATGTGCTTAAACATCAGGTGTAACACTGCGTTGAAGACTCCCTTTGGGGAAACTGGAAAAGAAGCTTTTAAGTATTGTAGGGTTTTCTTTTGTCCTGGGATAGCTGGAAGTAGAGGGGGGCTTTTCCCCTTGCCTTGATTCAACTTGCTTCATCTTTGCAGAAAAATCTGGTGTTGCATTCTCTTTCTTCCTCCTGACTTAAAAGCCCTATGACTAATGGAAGAAAAATGCTGGTACCTCTTACAGAAATAAGACAAGGATATGGCAAAAATTTCTTAAAAGTTGAAAAGCATGCAAAGCTACTGTTTATAAACATGAGAAATGGCAGAAATAATTGTAAGTGATATAGAACCAACAGGAATGTAAATGTTTTTTGTAACCTTCAGAATGCTGAAGTGGACTTCTGGATTATACCCATCATACAAGGATTTGTGCAAATTGAAGAACTTGTAGTTAACTATAATGAATCTTCTGATGATGATAAGAGCAGTCCTGAAACTCCTCCTCAGGAATCAACTTGTGTAGATGATGTTCATCCAACGTTTCTGGTGGCACTTATTTCACGCCGGAGTCGGCACAGAGCTGGTAGGCAAACATAGTTCAAGGTATTGGGATTGTTCCTGAACACTGGAGAGGGGTGCAGAAGATAAAACTTGGAATCGAGTACTGTGTTGTTCAGCAGATGATCAGCTCTTGTCAAAATATGTGCTACAGCCTTTCCTGCCTATAGGAGGAAAAGAAAAGGCTGTAATGCATGCAGTACTACACTGCTGTTACCTAGAGCAGTTACTGAGTGAGCTTTACTAGTCTCCCCTTGAGTGCTAAATGTATCTGAGTCTATCAGTTCTGAGATAAAGTTCCATCCTTGCAAAAGAACACCTTGATTAGGACCTCAGCTCTGTCCTGATATATTTCTGTAGACCTGGGTGGGAGTTAAATTTTCAAAGGTCTTCCTTTGAGGACTTTGACAACAGATGTGTGTGTGTGTGCCTGCGTCCCAGGAGATGTTTATGTAGGGCCAAGGTGTGAAATAAGAACCGTGCTTTGCTCTTGCACCTTATTTAACTTATCCTATTAGTAGCAAGGCAAACAAAAATTATTCACTGTCCTAAGGAGCACAGAAATATTTGAATCACTTTACACCTTAGTAGGTCCTGTTCAACTTAAGCCTTTTCAATGTATAAGAATTTTTTTTAGGATATTCTTCACTGTGTCCATCTCCATTCCTACACAGTCAGGTTTTGAACACGTCAAAAAAAAAAACAAGACCAAAAACTGGTGAGCTTACCCTGATATGGGACTGGCCTTTGTAGTGTAGCTCACTTCAGTGCATTTCATTCAATTCCCAGGAAAGTTATTTGTCAGAACAACTCAGAGTAAATACTTGAGGGTTTGAGGGTAGTGTCTAGTTTGCAGTATGCCTCATTTGTACTAAATTGTTTTACAAATACAGAGACTGAATTGCAGAGAGCAAATTGCTTATTGATTCCCTATTACTGTTGCTGACACTGTGCTCATCTGATTGCAAGTCCAGAGTATAAACTGTGTAGAACTTTCTCCCTTGTCAAAAAAAGATTGTTTTGGTAAATTGATGCAATATTTTGAAGAATAATTATAGGATTGTGTGTCTAATTAAGTCTGTAATACATAATTTTAGCCAAGAGTTCAAAGTGTTTTTGTTTCTGAAATATTGTAGTTAAAAATACCTCAACCCCCTGAAAAAGGCGGAGGAAACACTGGCTTGATAGATGCTTCAGTGTTAAATACACTGCTTCTTTGTCAGGCAGCTTGTTTGTGATTTAAAAACAAAACAAAACACCCAAGAAAACCAATCTCCCCCCCAAAAAACCTCCCAAACAAAACACTGCACTAAATTATCAACATACCCAGGACCTTAAGGGAAGGTAGCATGAGATAAAGGAAAACAGCTGCTCTTAAGCTTAAGAGAGTAAGAGCCTAGTATCCATAAAAAGTTGAGATACCGAAAGTAAGGGAGCTGAAGTTTCCTGTGCAATGATTTAGTTTGGGTTTTGGTGTGAGAGCCACTGTTAGTGGCAGGACATAAGTAAAGGGTGTCTGATGCTTTAGACTGAAAGCCCCTGTCTGATTAAAGGCTGCAATACTGCTTTGACGTTTTGTGACCCTGTAAAGGTCCCTATGATAGGTATTTTACATTCCTTTCACTTCCCTATTTTTAACTTCCCTTCTCTCCCATAGTCTTTATCTAGTGCTGTTGCGGTTCAGTTCACAAACTTTGCCCAGTGCTACTTCAGGACTTGGAACAGAGTTGTTCCAGTTCTGTGGAACTGAATTTCCAAGCTATAAATCATGGCCTTGAATCTTTCTCCAACTCTTTACTTATTCCTTCCCCATCTCTTGCTACTACCTGCGTCCTTTCTGAAATAGTGATGTACTCTTCTTTGAGTAAAGGATATGCAAACCTCCATATGCAAACACTGATCTGCTCTGTTTAATGATCACATCAGAGATGGCTTGGTAAAAAACTGTGCAGTCAGAAGAGCAGTATCTGTTCTTAATATGCAGAATTAGTTACACAGCTTAAACCCAGGGATGGAACCCAGGATCCTCTGTGGAACATTCAAATGTTCTTGTGCTTGTGGGATCTCTTATTGTGAGAAGTGGAGCATCTGTCAGTAAAAGTGGCCCTTAGCTTCATGGAAAATACCAAACACTAAAGTAAAACTTTGTTAAACTTGACAGAACAGAAAGTAATGTATTCTTTAGGGTGGACTAGATATAACTGTGACTTTATAGCGCCAGTAGACTGCCTTGCCCTGTCAACTTGCTTTCTGCTGCTTGTAGTATATCAGTAAATAAACTTTATCCATATAGTCAACATAATTTGGGGGGATTAAATGAGGATCGGAGTGACTTTTACCATTGATTGTGGATTTTGGCTAGAACTGTCTTGTGTTACCATTGTCAAAAACAGTAACAGAAATTATTAATGTTTAATACTTAAATGTGGATTGATCATTCTCATTCCTCTTAGGAATGCGGTATAAGCGAAGAGGTGTTGATAAAAATGGAAATGTGGCAAATTATGTTGAGACGGAGCAACTGATTCATGTCCATAATCATACTCTTTCATTTATACAAACAAGAGGCTCTGTGCCTGTATTCTGGAGCCAAGTTGGATATAGATACAACCCACGGCCCCGACTGGACAAGAGTAAGTATTTGAGTAGAAAACCTAAAGATCAGAGTTCCCTTAGAAATAGGTTTGTTAAAGTGTTGCTTTACCAGTAGTCTTTCAGTGGCACTTTATAAAAGCCAGGAATGACAGTAATCATAGAATGGTTTGGATTGGAAGGAACCTTAAAGCTCATCCAGTTCCAACCCCCCTGCCATCAGCAGGGACACCTTCCACTAGACCAGGTTGCTCAAAGCCTCATCCAGCCTGGCCTTGAACACTTCCAGGGAGGAGCAACCACAGCTTCTCTGGGCAACCTGGGCCAGTGTCTGACCACCCTCACAGTGAAGAATTTCTTCCTAATATCTAATCTAAACCTCCCCTCTTTCAGTTTAAACCCATTTCCCCTTGTTTTGTCATTAGTTGTCCTTATGAAAAGTCCTTCCCCAGCTTTCTTGTAACGACTTGACTCCAATTAACTCCTACTCTAATTGCAGCTATGCAGAGCTCCGACTTCTTGTCCGTTGTTAATTCTAACAGGTCTTGAATTTCAGTATTTAATGAAGTACCTGTTTTATCTCTAGTCTTACTCGTTGCAGTGTTCTCTGGGTTGGAAAGGGAGACAATTTTACTTTCTCTTTTGAGAACCTGCTTAGACATTGATGTCTTACAAATATCTTTGTTGATGAAGTTAACTTATGCTGAGGTTCATTCTGCATTAAGAACTGCTCTTTCGATGTGGGGAAAAAATAAATCTTTCATATAACACCAGTTCTGTAGCGTGCTTTTGTCTTCTCTGAAATTAAGTGCTATCTAGTGGGCTTCGTCAGATCTGAGTTACTTCCTTTTCCACTCAAAGATAATGCAAAAACCAAAACATGGAAGAATATTGATGAGGCCTTGGTAAATCCAGATCACAGAATCACAGAATGTTGGGGATTGGAAGGGACCTCGAAAGATCATCCAGTCCCATCCCCCTGCCGAAGCAGGAACCTAAATGAGATCACACATGATGGTGTCCAGGCGGGTCTTGAATGTCTCCAGAGAAGGAGACTCCACACCCTCCCTGGGCAGCCTGTCCCAGTGCTCCGTCACCCTCAGTGTAAAGTAGTTTTTTCTCAAGTTTAAGCAGAACCTCCTGTGTTCCAGCTCACACCCATTGCCCCTTGTCCTATCATTGGGCATCACTGAGAAGAGCCTGGCTTGTATGAATTAGGTATTCATAGCTTGAACTTTCTTAAAAGATAGAGGTCAACAAAATCTTCTCTAGGTTTAGTTTTGTAAAAGAGAAACTTTTCTTGGAAGGAAGCTAGTATGTTTGTGATCTTGTATAATCAGACTCCCACTGGATTGGGTTAACTGTCATCCTAGATCAGAAATATGTACTTCTGCAAGTCCAGCTTGTGTATGGGATTCATATTCTCCTCTGGCATTAGCAGATCTGGTCTTCTGCCATGGACAGCTATTTCTAGGGCTGAAAATTTAAAAAAAAATAATAAATTAAAAAACGTGCTCTTTCAGAGAGGGCTGTAATGTTGGAAAGTGAAAGGGCTGTCTTTCGCTGTGTCTTCAGTAAGACCTAGTAAAATGGGCCTTCACGCTTGCTTAGGAATTTGAGCAGAGCACAGAATTTGAAGTTGACAAGCAGTTACTATGATTGCAGACTTAAGGAAGATGTACCAACAGATTAGGGTTTCTTGTGATTCTATACCAAATAACCTGGAGATTACTGAAGAAGGACAACTTCTTGCCACATCATGGAAATGGAGATTTTAATAAATTCTTAAAGTGAGGAAAATGAAAATAAAACACCTCCCAATTTTCCCCCCGACCCCCTCCCTGATATTTGGAAGCAATGCTGTGACATCTGTTTATAGAGCTGAGCAGTTATTTCTGTTCAATTTTTTTCCTTTCTTTTTCTAATATAATTAGTTTCAAAAAATATTGAGGAATCACATTTAATTGGATAGATTTACAGAGACTTTGAGGAATCAGTGGTGCCATGAATCAACTGGGTAGCATTTTTGGGTTTTAGTTACAAGTAGTTTTCTCCTCCAGGAGAACTGGATAACATCTTCAGTATTACCCCGTCATGCATATCCCCCTTTGCAAATTGCAAACCTTTCTTGTATTTCAGTTTGCTATTTCAAAAGATGTGAAACAAATAAAAGCACTCTTTCGGATGAGATGTCAACAGGGTGTGTGGTGCATATGTGGAAGGATTAAACAGGTTTATTAAAAGTTAAATTTTTGCTCAGTCTGCTCTGCACAAAAAGCGAAGTAAAGCAAAATTTAAGGATGATGTTTCCTGTAGAACAACAATGTTGAGCAAATTGATGAAAGACTTTTAAAAGTAGTTCTGTACAATGGGTTATGTTGTGTGTCTAAGTACTTTAAGCAAAGCTATCTTGGTCTTTTAGAGTATAGACTTGGGGCATGACTAGTCCTGCAAGCAGGACATGTTACTGAATGGGCTGTTTCTGCCTTGTAGGTGAAAATGAAACAGTGTCCTGTTTTCGTGCACATTTTGAAGAACAGCTCAAAAATTACAAAAAGCAGGTGAGTGCTACATGATAAAATAGCTTATGAAAACGCAGGAGATAAAAATTAATAATTTTAGTTTGTTTTTCTTATTGGTGTTGTGGGTTTTGGTTTTTTAGAAGCTCATTGATAATTGGAAGTGTGATACATAAATGGAATTTTGCTAAGTTTTTCAAGTATCCCTGTAAGTAACCTCTAAAACACAGTGATAACTTAAAGCAATGTTTAAGTCTCACTTGTATACCTGCCTTGTGAGTTCATAGCTTCTCTGAATTAAAATTCAGGTAGGCAAGAAACTGTTGTAACTGATTTGATCTTGGGTGCAATCTAGCAAGGATTGTAACTTCAGCATGATTACCTACAAATCTTTTTTAACTCTTGAGCTATTTGTTATTCCATGGTATGTATCTAAGCAAGTCATGTAGCAGATGACAAATGTTAAATTCAACTTTTGAACAGGTTATTATTAATTTGGTGGATCAGACAGGCAGAGAGAAGATTATTGGAGATGCTTATCTTAAACAAGTTCTTCTGTACAACAATGCAAATCTGACTTACGTTTCATTTGACTTCCATGAGCACTGGTAAGAAACATTTTAAAGATGTCACTTTGCGTTGTTTTATTAGCATGAAAGGAGAGTAGAAGGGAGGGGAAAAGCCATTATTATTTCTACTTCTGCATGAAACACTCTTCTTTTAAATGGGAAGAATGCATTTGGTAAACTAAAGCACTATAAAAATTCAAATTTGGATAACCAAGCACTGCTGATTGTTGGTCTTGTGTCCCTGACCTGTTAAATACGCATTTATTTATTAGGCAAAGCTCAGAAGTTGTTATGCATTTTAAGCAAGAGAGTTTCTTTAAACATGCTATGAATGTGAAGCTGTGGCTGACCTGCCTTTCAAACTATGTGGCATTCTGCTCTTAATTCTTCAGGACAAGCCATTCTTCTGTTTCTCTTGCTTGTTTCTATAAACATAGGATGGGTCCTTTCAGAGCCCTGATGCACTTGATCCATTATAAATACATTATTTTTATTTTAATCCAGTATAAATAATTGCTGTTTTCAGGACTCCACTCTGGTGTTGGCATGGTCTGGTTGCAGTGTTTGCATGCCCAAGCATGTGATCTGTCACACAGGCATGTGTTTCTCATGCTTCCCTTGAGCAGACTGCATTTATGTACAAATATGGGGTCTAAAAAGTCTGTTTTAATCTTCATTTCCTAACTTAATCTAGGGATTGCATCTGGCCTGGAAAAGCATTACTGACTGAATAAGTATGTCATAGTGGATATTGTCTGAGGATGGTGGGGGGGAAGGGGGAGGAAAAAAAAAATCCTCAAGATAATAACGGCCTTTAAGAGATGTCTCTTTAGTAGCACTGTTGACATCCTGAATTGATTTGGTGCTTATTCTTTTGTTTAAATGAGATTTTATTTTTGTTTGTTTGCTTTTCTCCTACAAACTGCTGTAGTAACCGGGACTGTTTCTTTTTGCACTATGAGCGTGTGTGAATAGAGACCAGTACTGAAAAGGACCTGGTTGGGTTGGGGGAGGAGGAGATGATGTGTCTGTAGGTGTGTTTTCTGTAGAATCACTGATAAAGCAGGGCAAGCCATCCCCATTGCAAATCTGTACTGCTTACTTTAGTTGAGACTGTGCCTAAAATGAGAACAGAACATTGCACATGCCTGAATAGCCGCACACTTGTTCTTCTTTATAGAAGCAGCATTCAAGAATGCAAATTATTGAGAATTTAAAGAGCTGAATCTCCTACCTTGGGTTTAGATATTGAACTGTACTTTAAAATAGTGCTGAATATTGGCTGCTACTTCAAGTTTATTGCGGGAGAGAATGTCTGTCTCTCCCACTTAGCCAGGACACTATCATAGAGCCATAGAATGGTCTGGGTTGGAAGGGACCTTAAAAATCATCCAGTCCCAACCCCCCTGCCATCAGCAGGGACACCTTCCACTAGACCAGGTTGCTCAAAGCCTCATCCAACCTGGCCTTGAACACTTCCAGGAAGGAGCAGCCACAGCTTCCTTGGGCAGCCTGTTCCAGTGTCTGACCACCCTCACAGGGAAGAATTTCTTCCTAATATCTAATCTAAACTTGCCCTCTTTCAGTTTAAACCCATTTCCCCTTGTTCTCTCACTACCTGCCCTTGTCAAAAGTCCCTCCCCAATCTTTGCTAACATTGCAAATAATATAAAATATTTAAATTAAACCCCTGCACTACTCGAGTTCAAACTAACGTCTATGAAATTCTGTATTTTAGCCGAGGAATGAAGTTTGAAAATGTTCAAACACTGACTGATGCCATTCATGATATTATTCTTGACATGAAGTGGTGCTGGTAGGTACTTAACTGTTTTTTGACTCATATGAAATATTTGGAGAAAAAAATAAACCAGTGCATATTCAGAGGCCTTGATTTTGTCATAACTGGTATGTTTAATGTTGTTCCCTTGGTGCCCAGCCTATGTGTCAGTTTTTTGTGTTCTGAAGTATTAGTGTAACAGCAAAAATCCTCAGACACTGTTTTCTGCCTGAGGCTTACTGCATTTAACACTTTAAGGATTTCTTATATTTAATGTGAAACACTTTGTATTTGACCCACAAGCCCTAGAATGCCAACCTCACTGTTGAAAACAGTGGGGATGTTTAACCTTGAGTTTGTACTGATTAAAGTTCATGCCTTTTGGGAATGAGTATGGCTGCAGTCTTTCATCAGTTCCTATATATCATTCGATATGTGTTGTGTGAAGTGTCGCTGTCACTGCTGTTGGTTTCTAAGTTTTTGAAATTAAGCGTTTCCATTTGAAAGCTCATATTATATATGTACAAATTGAATTAAACATCTCATTACATATCAAGCTTATGGCCTCAACAGGATGTATGTTGGGTATCTAGCCTTGATAAAAGAGGAGGATAGTTTGGAACAAGAGTAGTTAATTCTGAGTGGGATGTGGCTGAGGTGATGAGGGAAACTATAAATAGTATTTAATGTGTAAAATTTTCTCCTGTTTGTAGAAGCTGAAAAATTACACTGGATTTTAAGTGTCTCAGTATGCTTTTGCTCTATTCTTTTCTTGAAAGGGTTGATCAAGCTGGTGTGATTTGCAAACAGGAAGGAATTTTTCGAGTTAACTGCATGGACTGTCTGGATCGTACCAATGTTGTACAGGCTGCTATTGCAAGAGTGGTCATGGAACAGCAGGCATGTATAACTGATGCCCTTTTTCAAGTAGTGAGTGCCTCAGAACTTGTTATTCACAAGGAAATCTACATGTTTGAAAAATGCTGAACTAACCTGTACTGGAAAGGTTCTTGGCAAACTACTTGGAGAGCCATGAAACTGAAAGTAATAGGTACAGCTGAAATAAGTTAAAATTGTTCTAAACCAGTGATGCGTAGCCTTCTCCTTCAGAGAGGAAATTACTTTCTGTCCACATCTTGGAGAGAATTCTCTTGTTTTGATTTAGTCATTTTCATTTAAGTTGTGCAGTAATACAAAGTTTAAAAGCAAAATACCACCCCTTCCCCCAAAGAAATCACTCCCCCAAATGAGATGTTAAAGAACTAAAATCTAATTAGAAGTTGGATGGTATTTTAGCTGCTTGAAGTGAAATACTGTGGTGCAGCAGGTAGGAAGATTAGTTGTCTCTTTTGTGTGTAGAGGAATAATTAATTCATGATGTAAATATCCCAAATGGCTGAGTACTATGCTCTGGAATAACTCTCCTTGTATAGAGAAGGCATTTCTATGCAGACTGAGCCCTTCCTTTAGTCTTCCTCCTCGTTGCCCTGCCCCTCCATTTGCTTTTTGATACAGAAGCTCAGTGGTGATTGTCTTCCCTTGTGAAGACTTGATAGTACTGTCACTGAAACTTTGAAGCCTGAGTTAAAGCCCAGCCCAAAATGAACAAACCTGACTGTGCTTACAGTGAAGGATAGAGGATGAAGTGGGTCCTTCAGTAAGATAAAAAAATGAATGGCTCTAACCATTATATCTGGCAGTTCCTGTTTGTCGTCTGCTTTTATGAATTCCTGACATAAATTATTGGGAATGAGGGCTGGGACCAGGAATCCTAAGAAATGTCCTGCATGTTGGAAGGTGACTGACATAAAGTCAGAGAATTACATGTACCTTGCCTCTGCGTTTCTCCTGGGACCAGGAATCCTAAGAAATGTCCTGCACGTTGGAAGGTGACTGACATAAAGTGGAAGATTGAGAATTACATGTACCTTGCCTCTGCACTTCTTTGGAACCACAGGACTTGTTTTCTCTCAGCTGGGAACTTGATGGGGCTTTCAAAGTCAACAAATAGACTTGTATCAATTTTCATCTAACTTGCAAAGAGTGCTTGAGCGTTTTTTAATTGGTTGTTAATTGAGGTTTGCCTGTGATTTAGTCCAGGTTATCCCTGCAGTTGGCCTGACATTTAGTGACTACGTTGCAGTTATGTGTGTGCTGCTTTACCAATTTAGTGTGTGTAGAAAGACTTAAGTTTGTATTGTACCTGAGACTTATCTTAGAAGAACTTAAGAACTAGTTGTTCTGAAGAATCAGTATCAGTGTTAAACAATAACTGTCCAAAATGCATAAGCATTAATAATAGACAAAACATATGAAGTCGATTTAAGGTTTTATTTTGGGGGGAGGAGTAAGTTTGAAGGTAACACCACTACATTTGCTTTAGTATCTAGAAGCAAAAGATTAAGCATCTGGTGTGCTTTTTCTTGTAACTGCAAAGAGATTCCACTTCTTTATTTTTAGACCTTTGAGGTCATGAATACCTTTGCAATAGAAGACTTTAACTTGTTTATCCATATTAAGGTCTGTGATGTCTGTTCTTTTGATCGTTCTCTATAGAAAAGAGAAACACTTCCTGTGTTTTGAGTAATCTAGAGTAACTTGTTTTCCTTCAGTTAATTTTTTTTGAAGATTGACTCCTACATGCATAATTAATATCCAGTGATATGATGTTTAACAGTGAACTGGTGATTGATTTCTAACAGTTTAGTCTGAGAAATTAGCAGAATGGATTCCTTTTTCAGATCATATAAAACTTAACAATTAAATGCTTGGCAAGCGTTCCCATTTCCTTTATCAAGCTCTGATATCAAGAATTATTTTTATCTTGACCCTTATATTAATGTGTATATCAAATTCCAGCTCAAAAAACTGGGTGTGATGCCACCAGAACAGCCTTTGCCAGTGAAATGCAACAGAATCTACCAGATAATATGGGCGAACAACGGAGATGCCATAAGCCGGCAGTATGCTGGCACAGCAGCCTTAAAGGTAAAGGGTGAAGTGTTATCTGTTCTGATGATAAGTATGTTGTGTTACAGGTTTTATGTCCAATGGAGAACTTCTGTATATGCAGCAAAGTTAGCCAAATATTCTGCATGTTTTTGCTTTGAAGAGATATGTGGCCTTTCCATAGAAGAATATTTTATATCACACTTAGTGTGAATTGGAGGAGACTTGAGTGTCCACATTGTCCTGTGGCAGTGCTGGCTGTAGTTAAACTTCATTCTGTTATTTTCATGTCTAGATACAAAGCATAGTTGGGCTAAGAGTTTAAGATCTATATTAAGCATTACTGCCATTTAAATTTAAGCATGGTTGTAGTACTTCTATGCAGTTACAGCACTTCAAAAAATACCCTGAAGCACTGAAGATCAGGATATGTAGGTAGAAAAGTGATATTAATTAGTTGCATTTTTCTGAAGACTTTTCTGAATTGGTTGTAATGCAGTCTGTGTATCAAGATCAGAAATCAGGTGCAAAACTCCTTACTCTTCACTCCCAGTGCTTTGAAAAGTCACAGAGTTTGAGCTACTTTCTGTGTGTATAGTCACTGGTGGGACAACTTTTAGCATTCCTCGTATTTGGGATTGTAAAAACCTTTACAGTGGAAATGCTTACCATTTAAATCTCTTTTTAAATCTCTCTACTGAACTTTGGTTAGTCTATTACATTAATCTTAAAAAAAACAAACCAAACCAAAAAAAGCCCAAAAAACGAAACAGCCTGACACACTTGTATTCATTGTAAATATTTTTAACTTTATAAATTGAGCTCTGTGCTGCAGATTTAAGATCTAAATTTTTAGCCATTCTGCTTGAAGATTTCCCTACTTGCTATTGAAGTTCATGGATTAAATTTTTGCAGTTTAATTGTGATATTTCTTTTAATTTGAAAGTGAAACACACTTGACGTGTTCTTCATAGTAGTTGATGTGGCTTTTAGAACTCCTCTGAGCCAATGTTCAGAGTGTCTCTGCAAATAGAAACCTCTAATGAAGTGTAACTACCAAAACTGCTTTTTATTCAAATTCTAAGCCTTCCATGGCCTAGAAACTTTATTTTGTTTCTGAGTTTGTGAGGATTTGTACTATTTTCCTTCAGTATGTTACACTTGTTTTGGTAGCAGAAGCAGAGAAGCTGAAAATCATCTTCAGTAAGCTCCAGTCATCTTCATTGTTCCAGTAGTGTTTCTTTTACATTAATGGCCAAAAAAAAAGGTTGTTTTTGAGGTGTTCAAGCATCCCAGTGGCTGATGTGTTGGTTACTGTTCTCCATTAGGACTTTAGATAGAATTGTAGGTCTGTCAAAAGCATGTAAGATTCTCCGTAAGCATGTAAGAGTCAAATGATGCCATGAGAAGTAGATGCTCTTTGAAAATCAGTGTTTTCAACTTCTATGTGGAATAGTTACTTGAACATAATTTCTGAGTTGTCATCTACTCAGTTCTGAGTTTCAGAATGCCAAAGCTTTTGAGCTGTTGCTGCTATTTCAAAGTTGCATGATTCTCATGTTCTGTGCCACAGGGTGACTTCACAAGGACTGGTGAAAGGAAGCTGGCAGGGGTAATGAAGGATGGAGTTAATTCTGCAAACAGATACTACCTGAATCGTTTCAGGGATGCTTATAGGCAAGCAGTCATAGGTAAGAATACAATTTCAACTAAGCTGGACTGTGGTATTTAGAAAAAATCATTGAAATTATCTTGGCTTTATCTTTTTGAATGATTTTTAAAATTATTTATTTTTATTTTTATTTTTTTTCCCCTGAAGCTTAAAAGCACCTTGAGTGTGTGTAATGTTCATGTCTATGTAGTGGACACCATATGAAACAGTCATTCTCCATTTGGAGATTAAACAGCATTCAGTTCAGAGGGATTACATGCAGTGTAACTTGTAGAATTTGATCTTAACTTAATTTTAGCGTTAACTGTCTTGTAACATTTCTCTATTAGACAAAGTTAAATTTCTGTAGCAGGTGTTTTTTAAAATGGTGAGTTAACTCTTGCTTTTCACTGAGAGAAAATAATGTTACACTTAGTGAGTTTTCAGTTTCAGGCAACATTCTATTCAGAAAGAATAAATAACCATTTTTCCAGAGTATTGTCAAATATTAAACATTTGGAAGGCATTTTCAAAGTAATCAACAGACCATTGCTGTGTATCACTTTGAACTGCTGGTTCCTTCTTTGATGTCTTGTGTGTTTTGTTTAGATTTGATGCAAGGTATCCCTGTAACAGAGGATCTTTACTCCATATTTACAAAAGAGAAAGAGCATGAAGCCCTGCACAAGGAGAACCTGAGAAGCCATCAGGAATTGATCAGCCAGCTGTTACAGAGCTACATGAAACTGCTCTTACCAGATGATGAAAAATTCCATGGAGGGTGGGCGCTTATTGATTGTGATCCAAGGTTTGTTGAATAAAATCATAGCTGATTAGCTGCTACTGGGACACCTCTGTTAATTACTACTGATGTTAAATTAATTTAATAGCTGATGTGTTAAAACAGAATACAAGTGGACAGGTTTGTAGAATGGCTGGAGTCCTTGAAAGGATTGAATACTTGTAGAAGGAAAGGTGCTCTAAACGTTTGCTTTTCCCAAAGTGCCATAAAAATGGTGCATGCTGGAGTTACCTTTGAGATATCACCTGGAAATATGTGCATTCAGTTAATATTGCCAAAATGTTGTAGGCACCATGAAGAGACCCTCATTTCTGGGGCTGTTTGAGGAGCTGTTGTTGGTTATTGCTTTAGAAAGTGTAATTTGACCTCAAAGCCATATGTGATCAGATTAATTTCTTGTGGAATGAGTCAGTAGTAGGAAAACCTAGTTATTTTAATGAAAAGTAGTGAGCATAAACTCTTAATTTCACTGATAAGGGTCCTTATCAAGTTCAGAGTTCACTAACTTGTAAAAGAAAAATAGTGGTTAGATCTTCTGCAGGGTGAACTTCAGCATCTAAAAATAGCAAAGCAGGATGTTATGATAGCTATTCAGAGCACAGACTCATCACCTTAACTGAGTCTGAGATATTTTTCCATTTCTCTGTTAGCATTTTTAATAGCTTCTTGGTTTTCTATTTATTTTTGCACCTGCTGCTGACCTATTTGAGCTATTAGGTAACCCCAGGTTTAAAAGAGTGTTGCTTACATGGATCCACTTACTATATGGTAATTCTAATGACATATCATGATTTGGCTTGTGAAGTGTCTCACCTAAGTTGGTTTTTCAGTGGCTGTGAAGAGGTAGCAGCATCACACAAGATAATGTGCCATAATTGAAACCTTTTGCTGTAATGTGCCCTCAGCTGTAAAAGTGTGTCCCTGAAATACACTGGGGATGGGTTACAGTTGTGCAAATAAAACCACCTCCCCTGTATTCATTCTTCTTCTTCCCCTTAGTCTTATTGATGCCACTCATAAGGATGTGGATGTTCTACTGTTACTCTCTAATTCTGCCTACTACGTGGCCTAGTAAGTTACCACTTTCTCTTACTATGTGTAGTTTATTTCTAGTTGCTTTGTTTTAGATTAGTAAGAAGCATTAAATTCTGATTCTTTTTTTTTTTTTCCTAGTTATGATGATGAAATCGACAAGGTGAATCAGTACCAAAGGTTAAGTCTTGAAGCTCTGGAAAAAATAGAAATAGGTAAGAACATAGTCACCGTATATCTTTCTTGAATGCTCTCAACAATAGATTGAGCACCCTACAAATCCATTGAAACAGCAAGCCTCTTTATATTGTATATATCCTGTGTAGTCCACCAGAGCTAGAAATGTGCTTTCTTGCTGATAACAGATGCCAAAGTTGAGTCTGTGTTCTCTCCCAGTCCTCTCTGTTGCTACTGCTTGAAATCAAAACTTTGGTCCCTGGTAGGGTTCTAAAATTTTCCCTCTTTCAAACTCTTAAAAAACCCCATGGATTCATCAAAACAAATCTCACTATTTAACAAATGGCAGTAACAATTTGATCAACTTCTATAATGAATCACAGGTCTGTGTGTTCAGTGCACTCTTTCTTTGATCCAAATACAGCTGATGATTCTGAATTGTACTTTAGATCTGTTTCATAGCTTTTTTTTTTTTTGTTAAAAAAAACCCCTTTTATTTACCCAGGTCTGATAGGAAATGTACTATTATGAAATTATCTTGTTATGCTGATTAACTTATTAACTAAAGAATGTAACATCTGCGGGCTAAATCCAGCTGAAAGTGTTAAAGATGTGGTATCTTTGACTTTAGAGATGAAAAAGGTGTTCCAGTTGGAGAGAAGGGAGGGAAATTTTTGTGTGGCCCCCAGTGTGTGTCCCCCTCAGTAAAGTTTAATCCTCTATTACACAGTGCATAATAATTTCATCATCTCCTTACTGTCACTTTCACTACCTGTGTGCAGTTTCTGAGTTCAGTGGAAACATGTCTCACTTCTGTGTTGTGAAGATCTGTAGTACATCCTGACATACAGAATATAGTTGAAACATTTAGAACAAATACCTTATAACAACAAAAAACCCCTGTTTAATGATATAGATATGATGCAGTGCATTGAAGAGTTGAAGTACTTGGTCTAAATCTTGAAACTTGCATTGTTTCCCCTTGGTAAAAATATATTAGCTTTCCCTTTAACCTTTGCAGGAGCATATCCTAAAACACAGGGTGTAATAAGTGTCCATTTCTTTTTTTTACTGTATTTGAAAGGGTGATCTGTACTAAACAGTCAGGCTGGATTATGACATACACAGAGTCTAATTGCTTTTTGTAAGTAATTGTTTAGTTATTGTGAAAATCTTTCCTTTAAAATGTCTGTCCTACTCTAAAGAAAACATGAAGCTTTTGATGCTGAAAGAGACCATCAACTCTTCCATGCATTTAGGTACAGTCTTTGCAGTATCTCTTTCAGTGTTTGTTTAAAGAAGATTTCTAATATCCTGGTTTATTTCCCAGGGCCTGAGCCAACTCTTTTTGGCAAACCCAAGTTCTCTTGCATGAGGCTGCATTACAAATACAAAGAAATGAGTGGGTATTTTCACACTCTGAGAGCTGTGGTACGCAACCCAGAAGAAGATGGAAAAGGTTTGTTTCATGTGTAAAAGCTTTAGACATAAAAGTGTATTCAGTGTACCAGTGTTTCTCTAGGAAACACTTCTTCCATTGCTCTTAAAATAACTTCTGAAGGATAAATTTTAGTATAATCCAGCTGGGTGGGGATCCAACAAAAGAACCCTGTATGTATTTTACTTTGTGAACACTAGGATGTTCCTGTTTTAATACAAAGAAAAATAATTTTCACATATGGCTTTAAAGCAACATGTCTCTCCAGAATTGAGACATTTCCATGCCCAGATCTTGCTCCAAAAACTGATAAAATGAATTTAAAATTAGCTCATAAAAAGTGGAAGAAAAAGATTTATTTAGTGAAATCAATGTCTAGAAATGCTCTTCCTTGTTGTTTAACTGAATTAAATGAACACTAATAAGGGAAATATCTTGCTTCTTACCTGGAGCACTGAGTGTTGTAAACAAGAGTTAGAATAAATATAATTGGTTCTCTTCCTTCCACAAATGATGAATCGTGGCAGTGATTCAGTTACACCCAGTATTTGGGGCTTAAGGAGAGTCTGTTCTTTATGCTTATTTTGTAAACTTTAAATCAGAGTTGCAACTTGTAGGGTGAACGAAAAAACAAAACCAAACCAACTTAATTATGTTACAAGGAAATAAGTCTTAACTTTAGATTTTGGAATATGAGATTGTAAGAGGTTTTTTTTAAGGGTCTGACAGGCTGCTAATTGGATTTCAGACACTCTTCAGTGCATTGCAGAGATGCTGAGAATCACAAAGCAAGCCATGGGATTAGATGTGCCCATTATTGAGAAAAAGCTAGAGAGGTGAGTACTTAAATGATGTGAACCTTCTGTGTCCCACTTTTGCTCTCTTCTCAGTGGCTCACAGTAACTGGTAACAACCATATACGTGATGCCTAAAAGAAACGTCGATATCTAGCTACTGTGCTAGGAGTTAACTTGTCTGTATGCTGCTTCCAATAATAACTGTCTGCAGGTGCTTATCTGAAAGTATAAGCAAGAATAGTATTTTATACACATGTGCTCATAGACAATATACACTACCAAATGTAAATAACATACTGTGATTCAGATGGTTCATATTAGTTTGTCAAATTTAACTTTTCCTATCTGAACTTAGTGTCTGCTGCTTGTAGTAAAAAAGGCAACCTGTGAAGTCTAAATCTGGCTTGGATTCCACTGTGGTTGAGTGTTTAATGAATCCAGATAACATTACATGTCTTGTGTGAAGAAGAGTAGTTCAGCAGTTTAACTTCAAAGTGTTAGAATGGCACAGAAGGTCTTGTTTTGCAAGCTTGGGCAGAGAAACGGGCTCATGAAAGCGTAGTTGATAATTAAAAGTACTTACTAGAATTTTGTAGGTAACTTTCTCTAAGGAGTCAGTGGTCAGCAATTCAACAGGAGTAACCTTAATCTACAAATATTGGTTAACAGTGAGGAAATAATTTACGAAGGGCAGTGGAGTATAAATGAGAGAATTGCTATCTGAAGTTCAGCACATTCTGTCAGTTCACGTGTGATCTGTTGCGTTATTTTGGACCTTTCCAGTTCAACTGCTAGAAAACGTGTTGTGTGGCACAACTGTAAATTGTCAAGCAAAAACTATTAGGGCACGTATTTCAGTAACTTTATTCTGCATTTGATTATTGGGCTACTCTTTCAGCTTCTTTTCCCAGCTGAGTAGAAAGTGTAGCAAGAAATTCTTGCTTTTTATTGTACAGGTACTGAAGACTGAATACTTGTTTACTGTCTACTGAGTACAGCATACACAAGTCAGGGTTAGAAACATAGAGAATTCAAATCCAGTTTCATCTAAACCTAAAAATGCTTGCAGAAGCTTCCTTCTCCCCTTGTTTGGCTTCCATTCTGTAGCAACCCTCCTTTGTTTTTTGTTGGTTTGAATTTGATTAGCTTGTATGGGTACAATGATGTAAGGAAAGGATAATGTAGTTACTAAAATGTCCATCTGTGTTATGGAAATAGGCTGGAAGATGGTAAATACTTGGTGTTTGTAAATGAAACTGTCTTGATTGTACATTAGAATTTTTTTTTATTCTTCTTCCAGGAAGAGCAGTAAACCTCATGAAGAAATCATTGGCATTCGATCTCAGAACAGAGGGTCCCTGGCCCAAGGCAAGAATTATTTACTGAGCAAGTTCTCCTCTCTCAATCAGAAAGTGAAACAAACCAAATCCAATGTAAACATGAGCAATCTTCGGAAGTTGGGCAGCTTTACCAAACCTGACATGAAAGTCAATTTTTTAAAACCAAATTTGAAAGTGAATCTTTGGAAATCAGATAGTAGCCTTGAAACTTTAGAGAATCCAGTGGTAGATACTAAAGTCCATACTGAATCCGATACAGAAGTATCGGATAATGATTCATTCCATTCTGATGATTTCCTGACTAACTCTAAATCTGATGAGGACAACCAGCTGACTGACTCTCTAGAGAACATAGGGCAGACAGACTATGTGCTGCCTAGCTGTGGTATCATTGCCTCAGCTCCACGGCTGGGCAGTCGGTCCCAGTCTGTAAGCAGCACTGACATGAACATTACCATTCACGTCCCATCCGAGATCCACGTCTCTCAGGCTAGCCGGTCTGGCTCTGAAGACACACCCATGGCTTCTGGTGACAATGCTGAGATGGAATTTGCTAAACCTATCGATGTGTACTGCCAGAGGTTTGTGCACGATGCTGAAAATAAGATGACAGATGTTTTGGAGGCTGAGGCTGGTTCTCAAGAGCCCCATCACATAATAAATCAAACCAGCAATAATACATCTAAGAAGGGAGAAACCAAGGCTGAAGCTATCAGAGACAATCCTTCCCGGCCATCTAAGTTGGATGTACAGTCTTCTGAGCCAAATCCTCAGCTCTTAGCTGTTGGTGGGACTGACTTCACTAAATCTCATCAAAGCCCAGGATCTGTATCTGGTAACCTTGAGACGGGACTCCACATGACTCCTTCTCCAGCTGACAGTAGCAGCAGCAGAGCTGTATCTCCTTTTGCTAAGATTCGCAGTTCCATGGTCCAGGTTGCTAACATCACCCAAGCAGGATTGACTCAAGGGATTAATTTTGCTGTGGCAAAGGTCCAGAAAAGCCCTGCAGACTCAGAAACTATAAATGAAATCAAACAAAAAGAACTGAAAGAAATGTTTACGCAATGCCAGACAAGAATAATTCAAATCTAGTTGCTAATTTAGGAAGTGTTCTTCTAATTGTGGCTTTTAATACAATACTAAAAAAATTATATATATCAGGACTCATTGTGGCATCAACTGCTACTCAATACTGGGATCAATAATATAGATAACTTGTTTACAGGAAGTGAGAGATGTAAATGAATTTGGTTCTGACCAAGCTTCAGAATTCCCTTGGGCAGCTGAGACAAAAGAATGGTAAACCATATTTACACAGGTAGCTTAGACACTGGGATTTAATAAGCATGCTGTCTATCTTCAATGTGTTGCACAGTTATTTTTGGAGACTAATTTTGTAGCTCTTCTGACTTAGGTAGAAAGTATTTATACTGAAAAGGTGATAACTGCACTTTTATGACCTTACTTACCTTGCACTGCACCAGCAAAATAACTTACTGGTAAATTACATTTTATTTATTTTTGGACTAGTATTTTTACTTGTTTTAGATGCAGCTTTCTATGAATTGTGCCTCTACAATGGGAATTGATGCGGTTTTGTTGAACTTAATTATGTTAACCAGAAATTAAGATTTCTTTTTTTGCTGTCCTTTGCTTTCCACACATCCTGGGACACTTTCAGTAAAGACAAAGCATATAGATCCCACCTGAAATATCCACGATCCTGCAGTGCAAATTTAGTTTGTAGATTTTATTTTTTCCTCACTTGTTTTGAGGTGAGGGGAAAGGAAGCAAGTGTTCTCTAATTGTCTTGCCTGTGCTAAAGCTATTCCTGTTTCCTTTTTTTCCAAATTCCTGGCAATTTGCTCTATTTTTTTGTCTCTATATAAAGCAAGACAAGCCAGATACTTGACCTTCAGGCATTGTGTCCCTCTGTGCTATGATATTCTTTTTTTCCTAAACTATTCTAACTGTTGAGATGCAAAACTCCAAATAACTTCTAAAACAGAAGGCAAGTGTACTGTGTCATAAAATCAGTGTTGTATTAGATCATAGTTGTCAGCATCTAATCAAAACCAAATTCATTACCAACTCAAGCTTTGCATACTTGCAGGATAAGCCTAAGCATCCAATCATGCTGGGAATTGGATTAAAAACCCCTTATCTATGTGTGTCAAAAGATGAAAATCTCTCCAAGTTCCTCTTTCCCAGAAATGCCTTGCCATGCCATTCCAGTATAGGACATTATCCAAAAGCTACTGTAAAGCAGGATCTTACTATGCCGTGGTTTATAACAACAACCACCCCTATAGACCCAGTGCCTCGGTGTTCTCGTCCATGTACTGTAGATAGGCTGCACGTGGTGTTCCAAGAAAAAAATAGTGTCATATGGGTAGGGTAGTAGTGTCCTTAGGACCTCTAGTGTGTCTGAAATGATCATCATCTAACCCTGACGGTCTGAAACTTTGATAAACAAATCGGATTTATTTATTTGTTTTATTAAAGTGATGTGGGTTTGGGTTTTTTTGAGTGTCTATACTTGTGGCTATATTTAAAATTCAACTACTGCTGTATTTTAATGTGAGCAATATACATGAGATATTTTAATAAAAAAAAGTGGACTCAAAAGGATGGTTTTTGGTATGTGATGTTAAGGGATGTGGTACTGCAGGGTTCTGGGGTTTTAAGTTTCAAAGATGGGCAGCTTGTATTGACTTTCTCTGGCTGAAGTCACAGAATGGTTGAAGTAGGAGGGGACTGCTGGAGGTCATCTGGTCCAACCCCTCTGCTCAAGCAGGGCCCCCTGGAGCTGGTTGCCCAGGACCATATCCAGATGGCTTTTGAGTATCTGCAAAGATGGAGATTCTACCACACTTAGAGTGGGCAGCCCTGTCTAGTGCTCAGCCACCCTTAGAGCAAAGTGTTTCCTGATGTTCAGGGTGGAATCTTCTGTGTTAGTTTGTGCCCGTGGCCTCCTGTCCCATTGCTGGGCACCACTGGAACCAGCCTGGCTCTGGCCTCCTTGCAGCCTCCCTTCAGGCAGGTACAGACACACACCCAACTGCAGTTCTTCATCCTCTTCTAGCACTGCACTGCCAGAACCCCGGCCTCAGGGGAGGAAAAGGAAACACAGCCATAGACACAGTTATGAGGACAGTCCTCAAAAACTGCCTAAACCTTGGTACTTGCAAAGGCTCTGGAAGAGGAAGAGGAAATACCAAATACTTGGCCATTATTTTGGCAGGAGAAAGAGAAACTGATCTGTGCAAACCCACTATGCCTTCTACAGCCCAGGAGTCCTGCAGGGCAAGGGTGCTAATAGCTATAACATCACTCCTCTATATATATATATATATAAAAATGTGGCTTAATGAATACTCTGGGGTGCATCTTCCTTCTGCATGGTGATCCACAAGTTATCTTCTGAATCATCCAATACTTAAGAAATACTGGAGTGTCTCAAATAATCCAGGGCAAGATACATAAAACCATCCTCTAAGCAGCACTGAAAGAAAAAACCTTACAAACCAACTCTTCATTCCAGCCAGGCTGCTGAGGAGAGACTTCATCTTCTTCCTAGATTTGTTTAGTTGCTTAACTTTATATAATGTGGCACAAGTCAGATGAAACCATGAATATTCATTTTAGTGGTCAAAAAAAGAAACACGCTGTAAATGACTTGAAAGGGCATCAAACTTGACTGAAGTTTAAGATACACAAAAATTGTTTATCAGAATAAATGCTCAAATTATTCTTAGTGTGCAGTGATAAAGAACATTTTCAGATTTTCAGTGTCATGTTTAGAGTAGGAATAATGCAGTTAAAAAAAAAAGGGGGGGGGGTTCCTGGTCATGCAATGGTAATAATGAGAGAGCACTAAGTAAAAGTGGCATCAGGTCAAGGTCAATTTGGGGGGAACCTTTTTTCTTGTTCAGAAAATGATTAATTGAAGCAAAATCTAGAATGGGCTCCACTGCTGCCTCAGAGGTTGGTTCCACAGGGACAGCCTGACTTACTGCGATACCGTCCTTCTGGATTACTGACACCATATTGATGTAACAGTTCACTACTTAAACTGCCCTGGTGAGACTAGTTCTGCAAGTCACAGCAGGGGCACTACATCCTCTGCCAACCAGCTCAAACTGTACAGCACAAATGAGATGTGCAGCCACCATTCTCCATGCTTAATGAACATCATTCAAACCATTTAACCACACTGCAGTGCTGGTACTGCAGATCTAAAGTCAGATATGTTTTATGTGAGTATCACCAATTCTCCAGTTAAGGCTTTTTTAAGAAACTGTTGTGCCAGGATAAAGCTCATTAGAGAGATTTGAGAAGTTAGTCGTGGTCTTAGTACAATAAAGATGTATTTCATACTGGAACCTTGTCACAGATAAGATCAAATCACGCTTTGTACCACTGTGTAATCACTATTACGCTGCTGCAGTGAGTGCAAAGTGCCTCAGCTCACAGAACAACAGTTCTAGATCCTAAAGTCAATGTTTCTGTCAGCTGCTGGCTGGCCAAAACCTCTGATCCTCAAAATTCAGCCATTCACTAATCATATCACAATTTTTTTCCAGAATAGAGCCTATTACTGCTGTATATGAAAGGTTTTGGGTTAAATTTTCTTCTTATTAAAGGAAATAAGTTTACACAACTTCAATATTAAAGTTTAATATCAAACAATTTGCTCATGGTTACCAATTTTCAATTACAAAACAGGCTCCAAAAAAATTTCATAAAATATGTTTAACTGGCTGAACAGAGTTAAGTGTGTTCAGGCTGCAAGGGTAAATATCCATAACTTTTCAGTATAAATTATCTACAAAAACTGGTATAAACAATATTCCAATCTTAGTACAGGTTCCATCTAGGATTAGACAAATTTTTATAGCGACATTCCACAAAATATTAAAGTTCATTCCCATTAACACATTTCTGCTGCTGAAGTCTGGCTTTACGTAACGCCTCCAGTTGTTTTGCTCTCAGCCACCTCTCTCGTGACAGCGTTGTCTGCCCCACGCTGAGAGACAGGAACCTACATGAGCAGAAACAGCAATTAAGAGCTTGTTCATGTGTCAGGTTTGATGAGCTAATTCAGTACAAAACCAGTTTCCTTTCAGTTTCCTATGAACGAGAAAGCATGGGAAGAAATGGGAAAGGAAATATTTTGCCTATCAAAGAATCTGTGCCAAGGGGAACGAAGGAAGGGATGATTCCATCATTTAATTGCTGGCCAGCCTCACGCACCTACCATCCAACTGCAGACTATGAGCACTGGTTTAATCTGTTAGCAGGTCACTAGAAAGTCAGCTGTCATGGCACGTTGGTGGTACATGTAATGTGAGGGATGGATGGTGAGAACTGAGTTTTGGTCTTTAGTTTCCAGCAATTATTTTAGGATGGAATCAGGGCTCATCCCAAAAACAGAAGGGGGAGATCCAGATTGAAAAGTTGTGAGCTGGAATTTTACAAGATTATTTGACTCATGCAAAATGGTGATCAGTTCAGGCAGAGATGGTGTTGGAGATGCTCAGTTCAGCACTGTCATCTGAACTGGACCTAGTGGGCCACAAGCCTGAACTCCCACCTTTCCCCAGAACCTTGGAAAAAATGGTGAGGTATTGGTCTCCACGGGGCGTTTCTGATCCCACCTCCAGCGCAGGAGTGCTTCTTCTACATCTCACCTTTAATTCCTTTGCTTTTGGTGATGAGTGGCTTTGTCATTGCAGAGTTTGTCATGAATTATTTTAAACTCCTTATTGACAAACAGCGCTACCCACCTGGCTACCAGCAGAGTTCTGTGCAGATCATCAGCTGTTATGCTCTCAGGGTCATTCTTGCGCATTTCTACAAAGTCTTCTTCTACTGCCTGTAAATGACACGGCACGTATTGAAGTGGCAAAAAAGAATCTTCACTAGAAAATAAGCTTTTAAGGAGCTAAACACCATAACAACTCTTAGATTACAGGAGAAATATTTCAATGCTGGGAAGCGAGCCTGAGTAAAAACAGGCTAGTTCTCATCTTTGAGAAGTTTTCCAAATGAGTCTTAGAAAGCAGGGTACAGATAAAGTAGATATTGAAATACGCAAGAGCACAAATCCTTGAAGGCACATTCAGGACAAGAAAATGCTTCTCTTTGTTTCTTTGGTTTTTAGAAAGCTTCAAGGAGAATCACTGACAGGGAGAGCAATGGGGAAGTACCAGAACTTTCTATTAAGTTGCTTGCTATCTGAATATACAGTTGAAAACATATTAGTGAAGTCTTCCATACCTTGGTCACTTCATCAGATATACTGTAGTCCAGCAGCCTCAATAAACTTAGATAAATCCGAAATTTGTTCAACACAGAAGGGAGCACTGCGGTTAGGAGGCTGCTCATATACTCTTCCATGTTTGGTGGGATTATCTGTGGTTGCAAGTGGACTTGGCAATCTGACTGAAAAATAAAATTACATATCCTTTTTTTCCACATCCTACTTTTTTTTTTTCCCTACTCCAAGAGTAATTTAATCTCTGAAGCACCAGAAGTCACTATTTCCCAGAATTAAGGTAAGACAATTCATTCTTTAAATATCTAATGGTTCCCTTTTTGAAAGCCAGCATGAAGTCTTTATTCAAGCAGGAACCAGTTTCACCTAGAGGCAAGAGAGCAAATACTCAGTTCCTCCAGCTGGAATGCAAGAGATCAGGTATTTCTAAGCTCAGGCTACTCACTTTTTCTAGGGTCAATGCCAGATCTCTTGCTCTTTATTCAGGTGCCCATCACCTCAGAAACTACGGTAGGAGAATAAGGCTCTGAGAGCAGCAGTGCAGCTCCAGGCTTTACCCATCGCCAGGATCTCCATTAGTAACTCCAGGTGCTGCCTGGGCATCCGTATCCTGTTCAGCCAAGGAGGAGGGCAGAGCAACCTCTTGGTTCTCCTCTGAACAGGTTCTTGGCCTGGTTGCAGCCAGGAGTGAGAACTAAGGCTAGTATCATACCCAGCCCTGGTCACAAGTCTTCCTGTCCTCTGGAATGACATGCCCTAAATAACCAGCTACCAGCTGTAATTATTCCCCAAACTGAGCCATACCGGTAGGAGTGATCGGCCCTCTGAAGTGATGAGAACATTAATATTGCATGGGAATTCCATCTGGTGGTAACTGAAGTCATAATCCACCTTCTGCCAAGTTATCAGATTACCCAGCGCTGTCACGTTATGTACACCTAGAAAAGCAAGAACAATTTCTCTGACCACTGGACCTAAACAAATGTCACACCTGATTTCCTCCACCCCCCTCCCCAATCTGTTTTTAATGAGCAGCTGGTAGAAAAATTCTTGCAAACATCCTGTTTCTTTTTGTGTCTGTGGTGTCTTCCAAATACAGACAACCATTTCTTAAGAGCAAAATTAAGAATTCTTGAAGGATTTCAAGCCTGAATTTTATCAGGCCTAGTATATGTGTTAATACCAAATGTCTTCATCGGTCTGACAAAGCCAGATAACTATTTACAGACAAAAAAACCCCTCTCCTCAAAAGAGGACAAAACACCACCAATTAACTGACAAAGTGTAATTTAACAGTTGAGGGGGGCGGGGGGGGAAACCCCAACCCCAAAACATCTTGCTGGATAAAGAACACAGTAGAAAAGCAAGACCAGAAGAGCTGAAAAACATTATCATTTTGCCAAATCTGACAAAGTGTAATTTAACAGTTGAGGGGGGGGGAAAAAAAAAACCCAACCCCAAAACATCTCGCTGGATAAAGAACACGGTAGAAAGGCAAGACCAGAAGAGCTCAAAACATTATCATTTTGCCAAACTGTTATAAAAGTCCATTTTCTCTTACCTGGAACTAAGTTATTTAAAATCTAGAAAGTTAAGATTGACAAATTGGTTAACTCTTGGAATTCTCCCTTTGAAATACCAACATGTACCCAGCAATTCCAGTTTCTCTTCAGCAATGTTACTGCATCAAATGACACATCTACTGTTATGGTTTTGCCTTTAATGAATTAGTATTAATTTACTATACTGTAATTAAAGGCAAATCTAATATTATGGTTTATTTCTGGGACATTTTCCCCTTTGAAATCTCTGAGCTGTAACATTCAAGAGTTCCAAACCAACTACAAGATCTGAAGATACTTACTCTTCTCTAGGGTTAAATTTTGTTCACAAAGAAATTAAGAATTCTTACTTTTTTTACTCTTGATTCAGTAGAGAACAACATCACACCAAGAGAAATGAAATAAAATGAACAAGCCTTTTTTTATCTACAACTTTTAATATTTAAAATATTATTTTCATTAAATTTTGAGGTTTTTAAGACATTAACAACAAACATTTTAGAAAACCTATAAACCAGCACAGCAAGTTTTCTCTGTAAATGGGAGTTTTTCTTTTTTTTTTCGGAAACACAATGCCAAGATTTCTGCTAGTCTGACTGTTTTCTTTAGTGAGATGATGTAACTTCACTAAAGCAGAGTAACAAAAAAACCCCTGAAGACCCCAAAACAAGTAACTAATTTCAATGAACAATTTTTAATAAAAAAAAAGATTGTGTTTCTAAATAGAATCAAAGTAAATTTTGAACCTCACTAGTTCTGCCAGACAGTGCTTGAAGGGGACCGAGTACTGGTGCTCATTAGGGAGACCCAACAGGCTCACAGCATCACACAGTCCAGCAGGTTTCTCAAGATAGCATTTTTATTTTAAAATAAAGTCACTTCCAGTGATTTCCCATTCCTCTTTCCTTGAAATCACTGCAGATATCCATGCTATGCATTCTCCAGTTACTGAACTTGTAATAAATACTGCAACTCGCCTCTTTTATGTAGGCTGTAATTAAATTAATTGTCCAAAGCTCTGTAGAAAGCATACTGCACAGTACTACATCACCTTACAAGATGGAATAACTATTCTGTTCCACACAGTAATAACTATTTTTTTTAAATGTCCAGTTTTTAGGGATGGTTTTTTAGCTTTTCAGAGATGGTTTCCATATATACAGTAAAAGTATAAAGCATAAAGCAGCAGCATATGCTTCCCCCACTTCTCTGTTCATTATCACAGGAAACTGAAAGGCCACTCTAATGAATCAGAGGTATTTTGGTCTAAACACTTACACAAATCAGTGGCCTTTTCCACCAGGTGTCAAAGACACTGTCTAGAGTTCTCTACAATGCAAACAAAGATAGACTAACCAAGGAACCATCTTGTTTCATTGGTTATTTGTGGTCTGGGACAGAGATTTTGACTCAATATAAGCATTTCTGAGCAAAATACCAGGAAATTCCAGAAAGTAAAATAGAGGAAAATAACCCCAGGAGGGGTTTGGAAACTACAAGGTTTAGAAACCACAAGAAGTTTTTAATAGAAAATCAAAAAGTTTTGTAATAGAAAGTTACCAATGGGACACAATTAGCATTACTATCTTAAAATAACCTTCCAGATGAGATGTTATTTTGTTTTTTTTAAACCAAAAAATGTCTACCTGTTGTGTCAAGCTGTCCTTGCTCAAGCTGAGTCTCATCTACAACAAGGGAAGTGTTGCTGGCAAGCTGCAGCACTCCACTGACTAAGCGATTAGCTGCGTAGTCTTTGTGTGGGATGAAGCGCGAATGGTTCATGTTTTCAATGGTCATTTGTAGGCGATAGGACTGCAAGGAGAAAAGAAACCAATCAGCACATTTCCTCTCCTCCAGGTTCCCTGGTAAATACTGCTTCCTTTAGCAACACCTACACCTGTCAACCTCCACAATAAATAAAACAAAACTTGTTGTCACAATATAGAAAATACTTTATCCCAAATGTCCAAATGCTAAATACTTAAAAAAATAATTCCCAAAGGAAAATGATTCTGTTAAGAACTCATCACCTGTATTACACATCTAGGATGAGTAAAAAACACCAACAAATGATTTATTGCAGCAATACAGTTATTATGACCTCAAATTGAATCACTATGATTTTTCTGCAGAACAGTTTCCACAAACTTGGGGATAAGCAATAATGGCATGATAATTAAATGACCTAAATGTCTAAACATCTCAATCCAGAAAGAGAAAATAAAGTACACAGCATCTGATTGGGGATTGGACTGGATGATCTTTCAAGGTCCCTTCCAATCCCTAACATTCTGTGATTCTGTGATCTGTGTATCCATTTAATACCCATGGGGATAAGATTTTATCCCATATTCATCCTAGATGACTAGGTAAATAGAGACTTCAACTGACAGGAAAGCCACATCTCCATTTTTATCTGCTCTCTACAAGAACAGCAAATTACAAAAAAACCCAAAAGTGTTGTTCATTTGGTTGGAACAATTACTCCAACATCTACCATCAGAAATACCAAAGCACATCAATGCTGTTGCTCTTACTGCAGGAACAAGCTGCTGGATAATGCGGTATACGTGCTCCGTGAAGATGCTGTTCCTTGGACACCCGCTCAAGTTGACTGTGAATTTTCCCAGTGGAAGCACATCTCGCCTTGCGTATCTAAGCCAAAAACAACAGGTTAGGCAAGCGTCCGATTCCCACGGCGAGTACAGGTACCAATCAGTCTGTGTGTCCTGCAGTGTCTCTGGTAACTAGCAGGACTTCAATACTTATAGATACACAAGCAGCAGCCTCTTCACTGTGAGGGTGGTCAGACACTGGAACAGGTTGCCCAGAGAAGCTGTGGCTGCTCCTCCCTGGAAGTGTTCAAGGCCAGGTTGGATGAGGCTTTGAGTAACCTGGTCTAGTGGAAGGTGTCCCTGCTGATGGCAGGGGGGTTGGAACTGGATGATCTTTAAGGGCCCTTCCAATCCAAACCATTCTGTGATTCTATGATACCTTCTTCCTTCTGCAGTGTCCAAGGAGCTGACCTAGGCTGAACGCCGCTGTGGAAGGCTGTGCAGCACTGCACAAGAGCAGTACATTTATAGATCCTTATTGAGATCCTTCGAGGTGCCTTCCAGACGTTCTGTTCTCCTTGTGCTCTATTGTTACTCAGTAAACATATTCCTTCACCCTTTTCCTTTCTCATTGCCCAATCTCAATGTCCCTGCTTAGCACGCTTGTTCATTTCCTTTACCTGCCCTCAGCTTTCCTCTCCCTCTTCTCACTGTATATCTTCTCCCCATTCTTGACAAATTTTCAACTTTTTTGTGATATCAGCTAAGAGAGAAAACACATTCTAGTCTAAGCGTTAGAGCATTCACAGTCCCACCAGACAGAAAGAACTGCACACAGAATAAAAAAAATCCACATACTGACACTGAGGTACTTTATTTACATGGGGAGGAGGGTTCAGGGCAGACTGCAAACACAAACCCACTGTAAATCTTGTTGGCTGACAATTATGTAGCCAGGGCACTATGGTTGGATCTGTACTGATACCACCTGTCTCACTGAGGCTGAGAAATATCTTATGGCTTTTTAGACATCAGTTGCAGGTATGAGAGGAAAGGTGCCAAGTCCAGTTACAGCTCTGTGAACACTTCTGCTAAACAAATATGTGCTGCACTATTCACTTTGTAGTGGAATGGAATTTTTGAAAACCATAAAATAAATTGTTTATTTACAAAATATTACTTTTTAAAAAAAAAATAGAAATTGGAATCCATTTTCATTTTTTGGAGAAAGACTAAAATTAAATTTGAGCTCAATGACTATACTTAGTCTAATCAAAACATATTGTCTGAAGTTTCACACCTGCAATCTGAATGAGTCAAAGGATGCTGCTGTTTCATCCAGGGACAGTTTAAACCAACATAAGAGAACGTTACACAAATGAATCAGCCATGAAGATAGATCACAACGCATGCACGTTCAGCTACAGCAGCAGCTCAGGTGGCAAATATCTATCACGTGCTAAATAGGGGTCACTTGAACTTACCACTAAACATATGTCTACATTTAATTAAACACATTCCCAGAATGCACCTTTTAATACCTAAACAATAATTATTGCAGTTAGTAAATGCTGTCTTTGAGTAAGTCAGATGCATATCCTATGCAATAAAAGAAGCTAGAGAGAAAAAGATGTTTTTATACCTCTGTTTAAAAGTTTATTTTAATTTATATTAGAGATTTTGTCCAACTCTTAAAGGAACACTGAAAGGATATTGTCACAAAACAGGCCTTTTAATTAAAACTGTTATTTCAGACAATGAAATCTGTTTGCTGTGTCTATTGTAAGAGGACAACTCTAGCTGGACAAAGTACTACTGGAATAAGCTATTTCTGTCATTTATTTGCAGAGTGGTGAAGTACCCCATAAAAGGGGATTTCTTTTAAAAGATGAAAATATAAATTCTCAGCAAACATCTAAATACTTACACTGTAGAGATGAGATGCAATATAAGGTATTCAGCAGCCAAACTGTCTCCTAAGAGGGCATGGGTGAGGAACCCAAGCAACTCTGCTCTCACTGGTGACAGCTCAGACATGAAATTAGAAACAACTGATAAAAGAGCAAAAGACAACAAGTGTCAGAAACGTGCTGTTCCTCACCCTCTTCTCTCTACATAAACCTTACTGACCATTACAGTTTGATGAAGAAAAAACAGTTACTCCAAAGCAGTCCATGAAAAACAAACTTTCATTGGTTTTCCAGCTGAGTAATTACTATCTTTGGATAACCTGAGTCACTCAATGTTTCCTCTGAAATGCTTTCCTTTTATTTGTTTTTCATTAGATATTGTGTAATGCATTTGCAGAAGTCTGTAAAGTTTGGAGCCAAATTTCTCAAATTGATAGCCTACCCATACTATATTAAAGGCAGAAAAAAAAACCCCAACCCTTTACACACAGCACAACTCAGGACAACTAATACAAGACATGCAAGGACGAAAATGATAAATAGCAATCAGAGGTTTGCATGCAATAATTCAGTGACAAAAAAACCCCCAAAAAACAGGCCACAGGGAGTAACATAGTTGCTTACAAACAGAATTGCCTTATTTTCGTCACAGTACTATGATTTTTATGTTGTTGGTATGTTTCTTATCATCACCGGAAATCTAATTTTCCAGCAATTCGCTAGTCCATTTGAAAACTAATAAAGTCTTATGGCAGAACAACTTTATAAAATCCTTGGGCATGCAGAACACAAAAACAAGTTTTCTATAAATCACGCTTCTTTCAGAAAAATAAACACAGAAGCATCACACAAACACAACACTTGCATCTTGTCCAGTTCTGTAGTGGTGAATGGTTCCTCTGTTTAACAAGATTTAAATTCAAACCCTGCCACTGATGCTTTTGTGTCTGAGCAAAGAAGGATTAGTGCACATGTGCTAGGAAACCGCGCACTTACGTGTTCACAGAGAGAGGTCTAGTCCAGATACTCACAGGTTTTATTCTCCTCTTCATTAAGGCAGGCAGGCAGTAAGGGGTTAATGTGTTGTAATTTCTGTGCCAAAATCACATGGATTCTGGGGACTAATGAGGCTGGAGGACTGTGTACTCTCTGTTCTTCTGCCGTGTCCATACACTCCATAGGATCGAGGGTTGAGCTGTCCCTAGGAGAGGACACAGGACAACTGGACTTAGAAGCATTCTGCACAAATTGCTCCCCATCTGACTAAGAGCAGCTGGAACCAGGCCAAGAACAGAGCAAACAACATCCTCTCCCAGCTCCTGGTAACTCCTCCCATTTCAAACTACCTTCTTTATGATTTTTATAAACACCATAAATACTGAATCACAGTTTTATAATGATTTAGAAATGCTAAAGTATGCTTGACAAAAAAAAAAATTGGATTCTATTATTTTCAGAAAATAATCAAATCTTACTTACTAAAAAAAAAACCAACCAAAACTCAAAACCAAACCCCAACAAAACAAAACCCCAACCAAAAACCTAAAAACCAAACCCAAACCAAATCCCCCAAAAACCCCCCAGAGAACAACAAACCAAAACAAACACCAAAAAACCAAAACCTAAAACCAAACACCCCAAACAAAACCACATTTGTTATTTGCTTTACCATTTAGTAAGGTGTAGTTTCCAATAAAATGTTACACACTGTTCTGTCCAGCATGTACTGAATGAAGTCTAAAGAGCAACTTTTAAGAAAATAAGGTAACAATTTATTACATTTGTCTATGGAAGTACATGTGGGATTTTTATGTTCTACCAGATTCTGGAGCCTGACAACAAGATCTTCTGGACAGAAACATAACAGCTACATCACTGGCTGAGTGGAAAAAGAAAAAAAAAGAGGAAATAAATCCTAATGTACCTCAGCTCAAACTGAAGGTATTACCTCTGAAATTAAAGAGTCAGATCACAGAATCACAGAATGTCAGGGATTGGAAGGGACCTCAAAAGATCATCCAGTCCAATCCCCCTGCCACAGCAGGAACCCAAATGAGATCACACAGGAAGGTGTTCAGGTGGGTCTTGAATGTCTCCAGAGAAGGAGACTCCACACCCTCCCTGGGCAGCCTGTCCCAGGGCTCTGTCACCCTCACTGTAAAGTAGTTTTTTCTCAAGTTTAAGCTGAACCTCCTGTGTTCCAGCTCACACCCATTGCCCCTTGTCCTACCATTGGGCATCACTGAGAAGAGCCTGGCTCCATCCTCATGACATTCGCCCTTAACATATTTATAAACATTAATACACAAGCCTTGCTCTCCCTGATCATGCCTTACAAAATTCCTTCCAAGTGGTTTTCATTTGTTATGTAGAAACTAAAATCCCTAAAGGAACTATGTCAGATGATTAAGTTTAGTACAAACTTAATCACCTTGCACTGGTTGTACAGCTGAAAGGCTTCATAACTTCAAGGCCTCTTCAGCAGTCCACCAATAAACTTCCCGTTGAGAGAAATTTCTTTTGTTTGCATTCAAGACATTGCCAAATGTCACCATTTTATCTATTTTTGGGATAGAATGACATGCAGGGAAAACACCCAACAACCTATGACAGAGCAACTGAGCTGTCAGTCTGGGATTAGCTGTCAGACAGATGATAACCCAAAGCAGCTGACCAGGCTGAGTTAACTTTTAAGAAGTTGGCACTATGAAGGATTCACGCTGCACTCTCAATGTTGTACTTACCAGAAAGATAAACAAAATCACCAACAGAAATACTTTAAAGTGCAAAGGTTCGAGACATCAGTAGCACTTATGTTAGATCTGTCAACAGTGCTATTTTAAAAATTGACTTGTGTCCTTATGGTTAGTTTGTATTTTGTCAAGCAAGTAATTGCAGAGCAGCAGGTGAAATGGGAAGTTTCTACCAGCAGGATAAAGTGATGATATACCTTAATTAATGAAAAAAAAATCAACCCAATTCATACTCATTTTGGTCACTTTCACTCTCCAGACAGACATGAGAACTTTCTTTTATTTTTAGATTCTTCAAAATTGTTGATGGTAACAACTTTCATGAACTCAGAAATTATTTCAAAAGGATATTTTATAATTTTAAAGCTTATTTGAAAGCTTTGTTCATTATTCACTCATTCACTGAAATTTAACAGGCATGAAAGAGTACAAAACATTTAGACACTTTCTGCTTTACAGACTGTACAACAACCTAAAAAAAGAAGCACCGTGTATCCAAGGGTATGGATGTACCAGAGTACAACAGATTTCAGTTTACAGGATGGTGGATCTAACACTTTCCACATTAAGCTTTTTTTAAGCAACAAAATTCACCTCTTCAGCATAACTGTTATGTATTTACACATTTCTCTGTCTGTATCAAGGGGACAGCCAAAGTATTTTGCACATTGAAATAAAAATTCCCTTCATTTCAGCATCAAGCATGAGGGGAGCCTTACCTCTCTTCACTGTTCACTATGCTCAGCACTGGGTCCACAGACAATATACCGTAAACTTCTATAACATCGTTCACTTTGAAGCTATCCCAGCTCTCGTAGACCTGGCAAAAAGAGAAAATAAGACATTACAGAGGCAGATGAGGCAGAGGCAGGACTGCACACAAACACAGACAAAAGACAAAATCTCAGGAGACTTGACTATAGACTGAGAACAGTCTGTGTGAAGAGGTTTCTCCGAGTCAGCTTACATTGGGAAAATGAGCTTCTGTGATTCCATGCTTTTTCCTATTTGCATTCTTTTGCTCCACAAATGCAAACAATCATATTCTAATCTGATTTATCAAGATTTGTTGAATAAGAGAGCATTCAACACAGTAACAGCATAAAAATTTTGTGTTGGAAGTTCCACAGTCAATATAGCATACTAGTGAATTAAAGACTATTTCAAATACAATACAAAAATGTGTAGTTTTTTGATTTTTTTGCTTGTTCCATCACAACTTTTTTTCTTTTAGAGGAAAAATCCTAAAAGCAAAGTACCAGGAGTCAGTAGCAGCTACACCCTCAAGCATCTAGTAATGGATTTTTTTTTAATATTAAGTGTAGTGAGAAGGTGCAAGCTCTAACAAATGCTGTTGAAGGATTTCACCAATTCAAATTAACAACTCATGAACAGAAACAATGTATTAGCAACAGAATTATCTGCAGAAACAAGATTCTGGACTTGAGAGACTCTGTGCCTATAAACCAATGTAAGACTAACTACTTACACTCTAACTTCAGATTCTGTCTGCCTCACTGAGGCCACAGCCATGCTCATCATCTCTCCACTTTTGTTACCTTTACAAGACATGCTGGTCCCTTCTCTCCTGGCAATGGAAAGTTTAAGTCAAGTGGAGGAGAGCAGTTGGGAGAAATGAGATGATGACCTGCAGAAGCTTCTGTTTCTAATCTCTTTGGTTCCACACATCCATGGATATCACCTCCACTGCCTGAAAAATATTGGATTTGTAGGCTCTTTAAACAGAAATGCAAAAGTGAACAACTTGCTTCAGTGAGCAATGCAGAATTAAAATAATTTAACAAGATAGCCAAGACAAAAATATTTAATAATGTAATATATTTGACAGAAGATACTCTTAATCAGAATAGAAAAGTCTCACAAATGCATATTTTATATTACCAAGTTAAGTGTGAGAGAGAGTACTGGTAAAGATCTAAGTGTCTTAGAAACACAAACACATCAAGAAGTCTGATTTTCAAAAATGTAATGCTTAAACCATGTGAACGATTTTCTTCTCAATTCCACAGGACTGCAAAGGTAATATTTTCCTGCACCTCACATTTAAAAAACTAGATAGTTCTTAAGGGTAAGAGTAAGCATCAATAAAACAGTTTAGATTAAAAATCTCTGTAGATTTTCAGCAATAATAAAGCTATAAAAATTTATTCTATAATTAATCAGTCTGAGTACGAAGACAAAACAGTTAAACTACCTTGCAAACTGGTAAGAATATAAAAGGAAAGACTTAAATGCAAGTAATGAACCTGACAGCCACAGCACATTGAACAAAAGCAAGCAATAGCTTCTACAATTTTGTTTTTCTTTAACAGGACTGACAATTTTAAACTAACTACTTTATCTTGTTCAAAAGAAGACTTGCCAAAATCTCAAAGAAAACCCCCGTGCCAGTTTAAATGGCATCTCCACAGATGAGCATCAAAACAAATGGTTCACAGACTGATCACAACGTAAGTAAGAACTGCACACCATCTGAACGCTGCTGGTGTTCGAGATACCAGCCTCTTAAAAGGTTTCATAGCTTTCTTCAGGGTGCTACAAGGGTCTGGTATTAAGCAGGTTCCTTTATGAAGCTGGATTAGTAAATCATGTTAAAAAAAAAAGGTAAGGCTGGAAAATATATTTTAGATCTATACTACTGTTTGTAGCAAAACAGCACTTAATTGACACGTAGTTTGGTTTCAATGTACACAGTAAGATCCACACACAGAGTATGAAGAGACGAGATTAGATGATTTTCCACAGATTACCATCAAATATGCAACAGAGTGGGAAATTAAACAAGAACTCCCAAATTTCAGCCTGCTGCTATAAATTGTTTGTGCTTTGTTACATCAAAAAGGCAATACACAAGTGCTGCTGTACAAAATATTCATTTTAGGAATTAACTCTAGCAAGTAATACCAACAAGATATACAATAAACATGCCACACTGAAGGCTCTCCCACACTCCTTCAATTAAACCACTGATGACTTCAGCAAAGCCACCAAATTAGTTATGAAGGCTGATTGATTCCAACAATTGCAAATATTTCCATTTTTGACAATGAATTTTTTGCAAATTCTCAAAGATATCATAAAAACTATTCATCAATAATGAACATTACCCATATGTTGCTCTTTCTGTTTAGATGGATGTAGATCCATATCCTCATCTTCCTCATAACTCCTCTTGTGGCGACTTGGTGTGTAGGATGTTGAAGGACTAACTCGAGCTTGGCTTGCACTAATATACGCGTAAAATTGCAGATTAAGGACAACCACAGACTCAGCTGAGAAAATTCAAGCAAGGTAAGTTTGTTTGTTTGGTTGGTTGTTTTTTTTAAACAAAATGCTATTATCTTATTTTGAGTAAGACATTAAAATAATGATTTAATGACATCCATTATATGGACCAGTTAGAACAAGTCCACAGAAGGGCGACCAGGATGATCCAAGGGCTGGAGCAGCTCTGCTGTGAGGACAGGCTGAGAGAGTTGGGGCTGTTCAGCCTGGAGAAGAGAAGGCTCTGGGGAGATCTTATAGTGGCCTCACAGTACCTGAAGGGACTCCAGGAAGGCTGGGGAGGGACTTTTGACAAAGGCAGGTAGTGACAAAACAAGGGGAAATGGGTTTAAACTGAAAGAGAGGAGGTTTAGATGAGATATGAGGAAGAAATTCTTCACTGTGAGGGTGGTGAGACACTGGAACAGGTTGCCCAGAGAAGCTGTGGCTGGGCACCCCTGG